>NC_057741.1:8880408-8900445 GCF_004010195.1 Chiloscyllium plagiosum
AACTTGGTGAAGGACGCTCTCTGGGTGGTCCGAAACCTGTTGATCTTCCAGCTGAAGGAGTTGACCCCGAGTGAGTGTTGCAGACTGGCACATTCCAAAGGGACGCGCTGAAGCTTGGGGCAGCTGCCGCCAAGGCGCGGTGGGGAAAGACCACTGTGTAAAGTCTGCCTGCCTAACGAAGAACAGGGGGCCCATGCAGTCATTTGGGCTCTGCTGACGCCTCAGCTAATTATATGGGCATATGATTGAAAAATGTACAGACCTGTATAAAAATGATAAATTCTGATCTCTGTATGTACATGACCAACTGTACATACTATCAAATTATTTTATGAATAAAGTATATTTTTGAAATAAAAAAAAAATTTCATCACTCAGCCTTCAAGCTCCCACCCTCACAAAATGAAACATTTGCCATGCCCACTCTGGGTGTGGACTCAATCATTTTCATCTTCCATGTGCATCTGTTCTTTACAGCATGATGGAAGGTGACAGTGGTCACTCCTTGAACAGTGAATCTCAGGCACAACATTTCCATCTAGGTGAACTCCCCAAATGTAAACATCATTCCTAATGAAGGGCGTTTGCCCGAAACATCGATTTTACTGCTCCTCGGATGCTGCCTGAACTGCTGTGCTCTTCCAACACCACTAATCCAGAATCTCCTTCCCAGCAGCCCACTCTGTCAACCCCATAGCATTTACACTTCGCCAAACTCTCACCCAACCCATTGATCGAAATGTTCATCAGTCTACCTTTATCAGATGCTAATTTTGACTTACATTGCTTGACACACTGAGGGCTGTCTCTCTGGACTTGACTGAGGATTGCAGCCCTTAGACTTTGAGACATTGGATTGATTCCCTGCGGTGTGTTTGGTGCATACACACAAACACTGGCACAAGTTGAGATCGACGTAGGGCTGTGGCATTGAGCGAAGTGTCTAAACCCTTGACTGAAGACAGCTGACAAGCTGTCTGGCTCTGTTTTGTGCGTACGTGTACTAAACTGCAAGGCAAGTCAGAATTACTGTGATCCTTTAAGGAGCAGTTGTGGAAGCAAAATGATAAAATGCAACGAAAAGCATATCATAACTCGGCAGGAATGTCATAAACATCCAGTTCAGATCGAAGTGAGTTAGTGCTATGACAGCAAGCAAACAGCCCTGAGATACAGGCTGGATCAGTTTGTGACCTAGGTGCCTGTTCATGTGCACAATTGGCAGCAGCATTCCAATGGAATGTACCAGTGTGCAGCATGGCAGTGTAGAAATGTGATGTAAGTGGATTGAAGATGTGGAGAAGCTGGTACATGTTGGGCGTCAGCATTGGGTGTGGGATTTCTGTATCCACGGCTCAAGGAGCATGCAGGACGTCCACGTTGTAGGTCCAAAGGAGCAAGCCATAAGTTGGAGTCACCAAATACCTCCCTGACTTTTATACTGGGAATTCTCAGCATCTTGTTTCCATCTGGGTGGGTGGGAGAATGGGTGGCTGCATATTAGTAAAATGGGGTTAGATAGTAATGAAAGGGATAATGAGCGATAATCCCCTTGAGTAGATCCCCATGTGAGAACCTCATTTCAGCTTTCTGGACTTGGTTGGATTCAGTGACTTGTTGGTCTTGACATTGAGAAAGACCTGACTTGATATCTCACGTGATCCTTCTGAATCTCTTGTCAAAGCCCACAACGTTCTGGCTCTGGGAAGTTTTCATCCATGGTTACTGTTACATCAGCTTTTGCTAAATCATTATTCATTCTGCCAAATGCTGCTATGGCTGTTGGGTATGGTTATCTGCAGGTTGAGAAGGAGGAGTACATAGATTCTGTGAGTGCATTTCGCATGAAAGTACAAGATATCTGAGAGATATTTCATGAGGGAAGTATCCATTAAAATGCTTGTCGTATGCGGTGTTTTATATTTCAAATATTTGGATATATAAATGTGATGAGCAGAAAAAGACCAGCTGGTCTATCAAACCTGCCTCACATTCATTATGGTCAGAGAATCCTGACCAGACATTTGTCTAACCCCCTCAAACAGCCTGTAATCTTTCAAGTTCAGAGGAATATACTCTGGAAAATTTATCTCTGCTCTCCCCTCTCAGATGATTGAAACCAGTTGGAGAAATTACACAGACATACGTTATTAGTAATGCCCCTTGTCTCCTCTATTGCACCAGTTTTTTTAAACTGGTCCAACTCTCTGTTAAAGGCATGCAAAGACACAGCTTACAATACACCAGCAATGGCACATTCACCACTCTCTGAGTAAAGAAGACATGCTTTAATATCTCATTCGACTGCTGATCATGAACAAATATGTTCAAAAGAAAATAATTGCAACTATTTCTTATGCGACTGACCATAACCATCACTTTTAGTAATGCAACACTCCAATATTTATCTGTACCCCTTCCACAAAGGTTTTCAGCTTAATATCTAAACGTTCAGCAGAAGGTGAAAATGGTGGATACCTGATAGCAATGACAAGCAAAGTTGGATTGGCTATCAACAGCCCTGAAATATTAACAGCTGGGTCAGTCAAATTTGGAGGCACTTTGCAGGCCCCTTTGCTACCACTCGTGATCCTTGCCATGTTGTGTGGTGTTGTCCTCCCCGCGGTCTCAGTCACAGCTTTCTTCTCCTTCTCGCTATTCAGCCCCATGCCAGATTGGCACAGCTCCCACTGCCTGACTGGAGCTATCCTCCTGTAAGGCTTCTTTCTCATTCTCAGGTCCAGCCTGCTTCTCTGCTCTCCAGTTAATGCATAGATGACCATGTATTTTTCCAGCCACAAAAGCTGAGGTTGCTGGTAAAGCTCAGCAGGTCTGGCAGCATCTGTGAAGAGGTTCTGAGGATGGGTCACTGGACCCAAAATGTTAACTTTGATTTCTTCTCATGGATGTGCTGAGCTTTTCCAGCAACTTCTGTTTTTGCTTCTGATTTACAGCGTCTGCAGTTCTTTCGGTTTTTATTTGCCGAGCCAAATATGGTACGACTGCGCAGTTTAAGGGTCTATTAGAGGGTTTATTTTGTGGGCAACACATGATGCGGTTAATGTTTAAAATATCTAAGCAACCCGTGGTCGCCTGCAGAGGCAGAACAGTGTCACCAAACATCAGGCAACCCACAAGATGCTGATGGAGTCAAAGTGGACACAGAACCACAGGAAGGTAATAGCACAGAGAGAGGCCACCCCAGCACATTGCGTTTGTGCTGGCCCAGTTAGCTATCCACCCATTCTCATCCCACTTACCATAACCTGCTCCATAACCTTACCGATTGCAACACTTCAGGCACCGATCCAGGTTCCTTTTGAATAACTTAAAGTTTTTCACAATATAGGAAGGGGTAGAACAACATGAGGGGGAAGGGGGTTCTCATAAGGAAACCATTTGTATGGATCAATGGCTTGTAACTAGGAAATCATTATAGGCAAATTGGCCTGGGGAGAATGGAATGGGGGAAGCAGGAGTAGGAAGAAAAACCGGGTGCTCTGGGTTTCCTCTCACGGTCCAAAGATGTGCAGGTTAGGTGGAATGGCCATGCTAAATTACCAGGAATGTGCAGGCTTGGTGGGTTAGCCATGGGTTAACAGGGTTGCAGGGAAAGTGTATAGGGTGAGTCTGGGGTGGATGGTCTTTGGATGGTCAGTGTGGATTCAATGGGCCAAAGATGTGCAGGTTAGGTGGAATGGCCATGCTAAATTACCAGGAATGTGCAGGCTTGGTGGGTTAGCCATGGGAAATACAGGATTGCAGGGAAAGTGTATAGGGTGGGTCTGGGCTGGATGGTCTTTGGATGGTCAGTGTGGATTCAATGGGCCGAAGAGCATGCTTCCAACTGGAGGGATTCTTTGATGCAATGATTCTAAGGAGGGGTAGTCTGGGGATGGGGGTGATCAGAGAGGGCTTGGACGAATGGGAATGTTATGGTGTAAGAGGAAGGGCAGGTGAAGGATGGAATGGGTGATTCAGGCTTAGAAAGAAGGGCTAAGCTGGGGGATGGGATGGGGATGATGGGAGAGGGACAAAAAGAATGGGAATGGCATGGCATAGGAGGAATGGCATTGTAAGGATTAAATGGCATGGGATATGGGGTTTTGCAGCAAAAATACAAATGACGTTGTAAATCCTTTGAGGGTCACTGCTAAGATTATGCTATTTGTCAGGATAGTGAAATGGATCCAGTCAGTTGCATTACGTTGCCCGACAGACTGAGGTTGATGGATTTTCACTTGGCAGGGTCTGAAAAACCAGACAAGGTAATAAAGAGAACAGTTGAGTGTGCACGTGAAAACAGCAGAAGCGAGTACAAGGACAAAAATTCAGCTGTCACATAGAACAAAAAAAAATCAAGTCTGAAAAAGAGAAACAGCTGAATAAGAACCAAATACTCGCTGAGTGGAACTGTCTCAGATGAGAAGGTGATAAAAGGAAACTTCCTCTTGGAGTCATTGAGACCAAATCTGGAGATCACTTCATATTGAAATTAAAAGAATGACTCAGTGTGGGAAGTAGCTGCAGCAGTGAAACTGACACGAGAAAAAAATATGGTTCATGGACAAAGGCATCATAATCCAATCTCTCCTTATCATTCCAACCCTCCAGTCTTGGTAACATCCTTGCAAATCGTTTTTGCACTCTTTCCACTTTAATAACAGCCTTCCTATAGCAAAGTGACTAGAATTGAATGCAGTACTCTGAATGTGGCCTTACCAATGTCTTGTACAGCCATAACATGACATCTCAACTTCTGTACTCAATGCTTTGACGATGAAGGCAAGCATGCCAAATGCCTGCTTCACCAACCTGTCTACCTGTGATGCCACTTTCAAGAGACAACATGCTGGCACCCCTAGGTTTCTCTGTTTGACAACACTTCCCAGGGCCCTAACATTGACCGTGTAAGTCCTTTTGGCTTACCAAAATACAACACTTCGCATTTATCTAAATTAAACTCCATCTGCCATTCCATGACCCACTGGCCTAGCTGATCAAGATCCCATTGTACTCTTAGGTAACCTTCTTCACTGTACATGATATCGCCAATTTTGGTGTTATCCACAAGCTTACTAACCATGCCTCCTATATTCTCATCCAAATTATTTTATAGATAATAAATAATAGTGGACCCAGCACTGATCCTAGTGGGACACTGCTAATCACAGACCTCCACTCTGAATGATAACCCTCTATCTCCTCACTCTATCCTTTACTGTCAAGCCAATTTTGTATCCAGTTAGCTGGATGTCCATGTAAACCAACCTTACTAACTAGTTTACTGTGCAGAACCTTATCGAAGGCCATGCTAAAGTCCATGTCGACGATGTCTACTCTATGCCTTCATCTATCTTCTTGGTCACCTCTTCCAAAAGCTCAATCAAGTTTGTGAGACACGATTTCCCACAGATAAAGCCATACTGAATATCCCTAATCAGTCCTTACTTTTACAAGAGCATGTAGATCCTATCTTTCAGAATTCCCTCCAACAACTTGCCCACTACTGATGTTAAGCTCACCAGTCTATAGTTCCCTAGCTTTCTCAAATAATGACACAATTATGACCACCCTCCAGCTGTGTGACACCTTACCATGACTGTTGATGACACAAATATTTCTGCTCGAGGCCCCAAAATGTCTTCCCTAGTTTTCCACAATGTCCGGGGATTCACTTGATCAGGTCCTGGGGATTTATCTACCTTAATGTGTATTAAGACCTCCAGTCAGTCCTCTTCTGTATTGTGGAATCCTTTCAAGACATCAATATGTATTTACCCAAGTTTCCTTGCTTCCATGTCCTTCTCCACAGTAACTGCTGATGTGACGTATTTGAGTAGGATCTCACTCACTTTCCATGGTTCCACACATTGATGGCCTAGTCGATCTTTAAGTGGCCCAGTTATGCTTTTTGCCCTTAATATACTTGTAGAATCTCTTCGGATTCTCCTTAACTTTATCTGCCAAAGTTGTCTCATATCCCCTTTTCCCTTCCTAATTTCCTTCTTAAACTTACTCCTACACCCTGTACTCCTCAAGGGATTCACTTGATCTCAGCTGTCTATCTCTGACATGTGCCACCTTCTTTTTCTTGAGCGGAGCCTCAATATCCTGATGAAGGGCTTAAACCCGAAACATCGATTCACCCGCTCCTCGGATGCTGCCTGATCTGCTGTGCTTTTCAGCACTACACTCTCGTCTCAGAGCCTCAATATCTCCAATCATCAGTGTCCCCTACTCCTGCCAGCCTTGCCCTTCACACTAACAGGAACATACTGTCCCTGAACTCTCATCACCTCACTTTTGACAGCTTCCCTCTTGTCAGATGCCCCTTTACCTGCAAACAGCCTCCCCCAAAAGTTCCTGTCTAATTGGCCTTGCCCCAATTTAGGACCAGGCCTGTCCTTTTCCATAACTATTTTAAAACTAATAGAATGATGGTCACTTGTTCCAAACTGCTCCCCTACTGCCAACTCAGTCACTTGCCCTCTCTTATTTCCCAAGAGAGGTCATGTTTTGCCCCTTCTCTAGTAGGGCCGTCTACATATTGACTGAGAAAACTTTCTTGAATACACTTAATAAATTCCTCCTCATCTAAGCACTTAACACTATGGTAGTCCTGTTATGTTCCTCTGCTGGATAATGACAAGATCTATAGTGATCACTGGGGACAGGATAAAACTGCCTTAGAGTGATTTTTGAGGTGAGATGCAGCCACAGACATTGCAACTTCATGGTGTGATGGTTCAGCAACAATAGAATAGCGTTGTATGTGCCTTGGAGCATGTGCCATTGGTAGCATGACTTGGTTACTGCATCATTATGTTTCTCGTGCGGGACAATGCTGGACAACTAATGCTTGACATGTGCACAGTGACTATTCAAAGATGGTGTGCTTGCAAATGATGCTGGTCTTTCAGCAAATATGTATTGAGTGGCAAGTTGTTCCAGGAACAGCACATGATTGGATTTGACAGCAATTGGATGTGAGAGATACTATGGGGCGGGGTGGGTTAAGAATTCTATGAGTTTGGTGAGACAGCATGCCCAGCCTCATGGTAAATGACCCTGCAAAAAATGTAATGCAATTTAGAATTAGCCAAACTAAAACCCCTAGGATTCAGCCCTTAGTGATAAATACAACTTGCTCAGAAGAAAAGTGAATGCCAAAGAAACAAAATGGATATCTTGATACCGACTGCAGTGATACTGAGTGTTTGAACTCAGGAGTTTGGTAAATAAGGGAATTTCAAGGGTTGAATTCTTTCTAAAATCTAGTCATAGAGTCAGAGAGTCACAGAGATGTACAGCATGGAAACAGACCCTTCTGTCCAGCCCGTCCATGCCGACCAGATATCCCAACCCAATCTAGTCCCACCTGCCAGCACCCGGCCCATATCCCTCCAAACCCTTCCTGTCCATATACACATCCAAATGCCTCTTAAATGTTGCAATTGTATCAGCCTCCACCACTTCCTCTGGCAGCTCATTCCAAACACGTACCACCCTCTGTGTCAATAGGTTGCCCCTTAGGTCTCTTTTATATCTTTCCCCTCTCACCCTAAACCTATGCCCTCTAGTTCTGGACTTCCCAACCCAGTCAGGTTTGCTTTCAGCATTAATCATAGAACTGTAGAATTATAGAGTACATTGAGTTTGATCTGGTAAAACTAGTCTAAATCTGCACTACACTAACCTAATTGTATCAATAAATTTGGTTTGTATTCTTAGTGGCAAACAAGGACTCTTCCTATCCAGGCACTTGCCACATAGTTCATTAAACCATAGTTTAACCTTGGTCCCTAGACAATACAGGCTGAATCATCTCACTGATAGCTGATTTCCGTAGAATACCAGGAGGTCAAGTGGTTGCCATTTACATCTTACAATGACTTTTTCAAGTTCCGATAATTGTCATCATAACCTTACTTTGCCTGGTACTGATATTAGCTTGTTGTTACTTTTTGAACTTTTAAAGGCAGACTGCAGACATGTCCAGGCAATGTTGCCAGCTGGTTATGACTGAGGTTTAAGAAGGTTAAAGATTGTAGGTTTAAAAAGGCTTCACAAGATAAGTTGTTTGAATGTGGAAGCTTGAGCTTGATAGCAGCCAGTCTGTGTTTAAATCCAGAGATTTGTAATTGAGGTATTTTGATGCAGTGAGGAAGGAGGTGCTATTCTTTTTGATAGAAGTCCAAGTCTTTTATAAGTCTGAAAGGAGATGCAAAAGACAGTGAAAACTGAAACCTGGATGGATTAAGCAGACATACAAGTAGATAATTAGTTTTAATTTTATTCCATCTCTAAATTGGGGCAGTAATTTAAACCAGTACTGGGAAAATACAAATGTTATTCCAAGTTTATAATGCAACTAGTTTTAACTCTGCAATGTAATGACAGTTAATCATTGAGTTATATTCTAAAACTAAATTGATTACACAAAAGCAAAATAAAGATGCATTGAAGGTTTGAATGTGGGAACTCATGGTTAACTGCGTGATCCTCAGCAACCACATTTGCAGATAGTCTGCAGCTCAAGGGACATTAACTCAAAGTTGATGATCAATTGACTAAGTTTCAGATATTGTGGTGCGTAAGTATTGGGCTTGTGACCTAGAAAAGGAGCTGGTCATACACCTTAAGGTTACATATTTCAAATTTGATCCAGGGTTATGTACAGGATAGTGGTAAGGGGATCCAAACAGGAGCAACATAGGAGTCTCATCCTTTATATTTTTCCAACAGCTTTGAAGCTCTTGCAGCTAACATTGAGAAGAGCAGGAACAAACTGATCGTGACACCATTGTGCAGGTTGCCATTCAAGTGGGGGCACCAACAAGTATTTGTTGTAGTTAACAGTACAGTTGGGGCACAGATACTATTCTCTGCAGCAAAACAAAACATGAGCATTCAAAATTATGTTTTCTGCTTGATACCAGCTTTAAAGACATTTCTTCAGGGTTGGAGAGGAACTTGGAGTGAAAGGGGAATCTCCAGTCATTGTTCTTCAATTTAGTATTTTGAAGACGGGCATAGTAAATCTAACTGTGGGGACCATGTCTCTTTTTTTACCCTAAATATCTGATATGCTTCAATTGTTCTTGATGTAATGGATAAGTAATAAAGTCACGTCACTAAAATGAAATCAATGTCATTAAAATGAAGAATGGGCCCACAGGCAACTGAGAGGATAACATTATCTTTTTGAGGATAACTTGATTACCATTGAGTTGCTGGATGTACATATTTTCTATGCAAACTATTTTCTCAACCCTATTGCATGGAACAGACTTCCGTGTGCTATCAGCAGGCTCTGCACTCTGAAACTAATTCAGACTTGACAGTAGAGATAATGCAACAATAGTTACTCCAAATAAGGATGCAACTATGTATAAAATACAAACAGACAATATTATAATCGGTTGTTTGATTGCATTTACTTTGCACCTATTTGCAGTCTTTAAAATGCACCCTTAGTGTTTGAGGTGGATTGGGCTAGTATATATTGTCACAGGATCTAGGGTTCATTTATACCCTGCACAAATGTTCAGCCACCTTTGTCGATAACGTAAAACATTTTAGGAATTTAAGTTTTTGTGCGTGAGCTGAGTCATATCTCAATTTGCCTATTCAATTCCTTGATGCAGTTTAAGCTAAAGTTAGACTAAGTATTTTGATAAGGAATGGGACAGTTGTTCACCATTCAGGTGCAGGACATGATTTATTAATCTGGTTTTTCATTAAATACAGAAGTAAAGAAAGCATTCTCCAAATTCTAATGACAATGTCCATTTGGCTGGAAATTACATTATTGTGCTTCCTGGCTTGCTATAGTCATGTGACATCTGCTAGGAGCCATTAACTGACCATGAAGCATAAGTTGTAGGAACAGGAGTAGGCCATTCGGCCTCATGAACCTGCTCTGCCATTCAATAGAATCGTGGCTGATCTGACATTCCTCACATCCACTTTCCTGCCCTTTCCAAATAACCCTTGATTCCCCGACTGATCAAGAATTTATCGATCTCAGGACTCTGCTTCCATAGCTCTTAGTGGCAAAGAGATCCAAAGACCCACAACCCTCTGTGGGAAGAAATTCCTCCTCATCTCAATCGTAAATTAATGCCCCTTTATTCTGAGACTATGCCCTCTGCTCCTAGACTCTCCTGTTAGGGGAAGCATCCTTTCAGCAGTGAGCCTGTCAAGCACCTTCAGAATCTGATATGTTTCAATGAGATCACATCTCAATCTTCTAAAATTCAAATGAGTACAGATAGCATCTGTTTAATTCTTGCTCATAAAACAACCTTCTCTGAATTGCCTCCAATATTATAATATATTTTCTTAAATAAGGAGACAAGAACACAGGCAGCCATCTTACAAACACTTTGGATAAATACAGAGAATAAGCCACATTGTACTTCATTGAAGTTTAACATGGTGTCCACATGTGGAGCTGAGATTGAATGTTGGACAGCACACTGTGGGCAGCATGGTGGCTCAGTGGTTAGCATTGCTGTCTCACAGCACCAGGGTCCCAGGTTTGATTTCAGCCTCAGGTGACTGTCTGAGGCTGAAATCAAACCTGGGACCCTGAGGCTGTGGAGTTTGCACATTCTCCCTGTGTCTGCGTGGGTTTCTTCCGGGTGCTCTGGTTTCCTCCCACAGTCCAAAGATGTGCAGGTTAGGTGAATTGGCCATGCTAAATTGCCCATAGTGTTAGGTGCATTAGTCAGAAGAAAAGGGGACTGAGTGGGTTACTCTTCGGAGGGTCGGTGTGGACTTGTTGGGCCGAAGGGCTTGTTTCCACACTGTGGGGAATCTAATCTAATCTAATCATATAGAAGTACAATTATAAAAGAAATGTTCCGAGCTGCTGAAAGCCACTGAAAAGGAAAAGTAAACAAATAACCAAACTGTGTCTAAATCACTGGATAAGTCAGTCAATGGTTGAAAATTTTCCTCTCCCAGCTTCAAAGGTAATGCAACTATAGCTATAAACATAACTGTCAGGTTTTCTGCATGCCATGGTACAACTACAAGATTATCAGAATGAAAAGGGACACTAAAAAAAACCTGAGAAATGAATATTCAGGTCATATTGGACCTCCATTTTGAAGTGGGCAAGAGGAGTTGGCCCAGTATGTCTCATTCACTAAAATTACAAGATTTCCTTCTGTGTTGTGACAGATTGAATTAACGAGCCAGATCACCGACAAGTCAATGTATTCTTAACATTTTTGGGGAGAATCTATAACAAAGTATGTTCTGTGCTAGATCTCTCCAAAGGACAGAAAAAAAACAGACTTCAGAAATTTGAACCCTAAATGAACATAATTTATGCTACGTTAATGCTCAGAATTTAAAGAAGCATATTGATAGATATGTCAATGCGCTGATATTGCTCACAGAATCTTTTGAATTCAAGCCCCTGAAAGATGATCTCATTAGGGATAGAATTATTTAAAACTATGGCATCGCAATTGCTAAAGGAACAAAATCTGTCTTTGAAAAATTCTAAACATTTATAGACATGTGAAAGGGCTCTGAGTTTGTAAATCAACAGCTACACATGTACATGAGAGACCTGATGGGTTGGTCTTGATGTGGAGAGACAGTTTAGACCTATGTACTGTTTTGGTACAAGTTCCTTATCGTGCAAAGCAGCCTAGACCTTCAAACACAACAAAGCAAAGCAAAACACAGGCATGCACAGGAGGCCGGCAGAAAGATCAAGGCCAAAGGACAAGTTGCAAATATGGTGAAGTCACCACTAAAAACAAAAGAAAGCATGTCCATCACAAGGAAAGCAAGTGTTTTAATTGTATAGTGCTCAATCACTTTAATGTTAAACACAAGTGTTTAGTGAGGAGGCAAATGAGATTACACAGCCGCTTTTGAAGGAGATATCAAATAGCAATCTAAAAGTGAACACCTTGAAGGTAAGGTTGAGGTTATGTGATGAAAGAATGCTCTCCCCAAGAGGACAAATTAATCGGAGAACCCAATGCTACGGTAAGATTGAAGATTTGGACTTACAAGTATTAGACACTAAGCTAAAACCACTCATCTTGGCAGGAGCAAGTTGAAAGCTTGGGTGAGTGATAGAGTCAGACAGTGTGGTGCTAGAAAGGCATGGCATCTGAGGAGCAGGTGAATTGATGTTTCAAGCATAAGCCCTTCATCAGGAATGAGGATGCTGCCTGAACTGTTGTGCCTTTCCAGCACCACATTCTTGACCTTGAACTCCAGCATCTGTAGTCCTTATTTCCTCCATAGAGTCAGACAGGATGGAAACAGACCATTTGGTTCAACTTATCCATGCCAATCTGCTTTCCGAAATGGAATGAGTCCATTTGCCTGCATTTGGCCCATTTCCTATTCATGTACCTGTCTAAGTTTCGTTTTTAAATGTTTTAATTGTACTGACTTCTAACATCTCCTTTAGCAGCACATTCTATACACACACTATCCTCTGCATGAAAATGTTGCCCCTCAGGTCCCTTTTAAATCTTTCTCTCTCACCATATACCTATGTCCTCAAGTTTTGATTTCACCTCCCCTGGGGGAAAAAGAAGCATGGCTATTCCCCATAACTATGCCCCTCATGATTTTATAAACCTTTATAAGTTCATTCCTCAGCCCCCTACAGTCCAAGAGTAAAGGTCCCAGCCTATTCAGCCTCTCCTTATAATTTAAATCCTCCAGGCTTGGTAGCATCCTTGTAAATCTTTTTTGCACTCTTTCCAGTTTAATAACAGCCGTCCTATTGCAAAACGACTAGAATTGAATGCAGTATTCCAAATGTGGCCTTACTAATATCTTGTTTGATAACACTCCCCAGGGTCCTAACTTTAACTGTGTAAAGTCCTGCCCTGGTTTGTCTTACCAAAATGCAGTACTTTACATTTATCTAAAGTAAACACCATCTGCCATTCCTTGACCCATTGACCCAGTTGATCAAGATCCTGTTGTACTCTAAGTCATGTTAAACATATCAGAAGAGGTTTACAGTGTTTCACAGGTCACAGCTACTGATAGACAACTGAACAACACAGGACAGAAAGTATCTATCTTCAGGACCACAAAGGAAACTTGGTACTGATGTGCAATAATAAGAAGATTATCTTGTTGGACCTAGTTAATGTGACTCAAAGAAAGGTGTATCTAAATCAGTAGAACCAGCTGAGAAGTTTTTGAAAGTAAACTCGATCACATATCATTCCATCCCCGGAAAAGTTGCAGGAAAAGCTAACAATGCTATGCATGTAGAGAGACTGACAATAGAGGGGCTGACGAGAAGGACAAGCAATTTAACTAATGCATGAGAATTGTTTGATTAATGGGTAACTTGGGCATCTCATAAGGTAAATGAAAGTGCATGCAATATTTTGTGTCAAAGGTGGGATGTTTGGCTAGAAATCATACCAATGTGCTTCCAGACTTCTTGTAATCATGTGACCTCTGACATGAGACATTCAATGCAGGCAGCCATCTCATAAGCAGTTCTGATGAAGATTGAGTAGAAGTCACATTTAATGCAGTTAGCCTGTTTAGATCAGCAGGGACTCAATGGTGAAAATAACGCAGTATAGTCATATAAGAGAACATTATCTGAAAGACTGGAGAGTAGTTCCAGTTAATACAAATTTGTTAATTTGCATTAGAGTAAAGATTTACTTTGAACTTACTTTAGGATTGCTAATGAAGGGACCCATCATTGTCTGTAGCTCCAGTGGGTGGTAGCACAGTAGCTCATTGGTTAGCACTACTGTCTCACAGCACCAGAGACCTGGGTTCAATTCCACCCTTGGAGACTGTGTAGATTTTGCACATTCTCCCCAGGGTTTCCTCTGGGTGCTCCAGTTTCCTCCCACAGTCCAAAAAATGTGCAGGTTAGGCACATGCTAAATTTCCCATGGTGTCCAGCGATGTGTAGGCTGGGGAAATACAGGGTTAATCCCAGCATACAGACTGCTTGTTAGATGGGTCAAAGCTGTTCAGAAGCAGGTGAAAACGTAGATGACAGGAGCCTTTTCTGCTCTTCAAGACTGTTTTGAGCGCACTGACTGGTGCGTGCTCAGCGAGGCAGAGTGCTCAGAGGATGCTCTGACCTACGAGCAGATATTCTCACGGACATCTTCAACATCTCCCTGATGTGCCATAGTTCCAATGTGCTTCAAGGCCACCACCCTCGTTCCTGTGCCAAAGAAGTCTTCAGCGTCCTGTCTCAATGACTACTGTCCTGTTGTGCTCCCATCCATTATCAAGAAGTGCTTTGAGGGGCTCGTGATGAGACATATTAAAACACTGCTGCCCCCTCACTGGAAACCCTGCAGTTCGCGTATTGTCTCAATCACTCAACAAATGATGGAATTTCCACCACCCCCCATCTGGCCCTCACCCACCTGGAGAGGAGGAGCATCTACATTCATAGACTTTAGTTCCACATTTAACACCATCATTCCTCAGCATCTGATTGGAAAGCTGAGTCTGCTGGGCCTAAATCCCTCCCTGTGTAACTGGATCCTGGATTTCCTGACTGGGAGACCTCAGTCAGTCCGGATTGGGAACACCATCTCCAACACCATCACACTGCGCACGGAGCCCCCCAGGGCTGTTCACCCTGCTGACACATGAATGTGCAGAGATGAGCAGGCCGAATCACATCATCAAGTTCACTGATGATATGACTGTAGTCGGTCTCATTGGTAGGAACGATGAGTCAGCATACAGAGAGGAGGTGCAGCAGCTAACGGACTGGTGCTGAGCCAACAACCTGTCTCTGAATGTGGGCAAAATGAAAGAGATCATTGTTGACTTCACGAGGCACACTGGATATCGACGGCTCCCCTGTGGAGATCGTGAAGAGCACCAAATTTCTGAGCCTCTACTTGGCGGATAATCTCACCTGGACCCTCAACACCAGCTCCATAGATAAGCAAGCACAGCAGTGTCTCTACTTTCTGCACAGGCTGAGGAAAACCCACCTGCCGCCTCCCATCCTCACTACATTCTACAGAGGGTTCATTGAGAGTGCCCTGAGCTGCTGCATCACTGCTTGGTTTGGGAATTGCAGCGTGTCGGATCATAAGACACTACAACGGAAAGTGAGGACAGCCGAGAGGATCATCGGGGTCTCCCTTCCCTCCAGAACAGACATTTACACCACACGCTGCATCTGAAAGGCTAAGAACATTGTGGAAGACCCCACACACCCCTCACTCAAACTCTTCTCCCTTCTGCCATCTGGCAGAAGATACAGGAACATTCAGTGTCTCAAGGCCAGACTGTGCAACAGTTTCATCCCCCAAGCCATCAGGCTCTTTAATACTGTATGATCAGACTCTTTCCCATCTGAAATTCTTTACAAGACTTTGAACTGCTGCTAGAACAATGTCTATTAATTATCATTCTTTTACTGTATCAGTTGTATATGGTAGAAATGACAAATGAAAGCTACTCTACACAACTTTACTCTCACCTTAAACATATGCCCCCGGTCTTGAAATCTCCCACCCTAGGAAAAACTACACCTGGCAATCATCTTATCTGAACTCCTCATGATTTTATAATCCTCTGTAAAGTTACCCCTCAATCTCCTATGCTCCAGTGAAAGAAGTCCAACCCGAATCCAGCCTCTCCTTATAACGTAAATACTCCATTCCCAACAACATCCTGGTAAATCTTTTCTGAACACTCTCCATAATATCCTTCCTATATAACAGGGTGAACAGAACTGGACACTGCATTCCAGAAAAGGCCTCACCAACATCTTGTACAACCTCAACAGAACGTCCCAATTCCTATACTCAAAGATCTGAGCTATGAAGGCAAGCTTGCTAAATGCCTTCTTAACCACTGTGTTTATATCCAAAAAAATGTAGTTGGCAATGAAAGTTTGCATTGATTTGGATGCTCAGCAAGCTCAAGGGCTATTTTCAAATGCTGGAAGGGCTTCTGATTTCTGTTCCTGCTTTCCTTTAAGAGTGATGTGCTGATGTGGAATTACCAACTCGATGACATTATGCTATTGAGTATAAGCAACTGATGGTGAGGTGAGGGTGGACTGTCCAATTTGCTTTCATGAAATCCAGCTGCTTGAATACATTCTATAATAAACTGTAAGATATTTTCCAGTGGTCAAAACTCAGAAACCTTTTGAACAGGCACTTAGCAAACGTCAAAGAGTTTCTCATGTTCATTTATGGAAAGCTCTGTAACACATACTTATTCTTTTGCGGAGTCTATAAACATCAGTCATATCTGTCAAACAGGAATCACCAGACACAGATGTACCCAACTTTCTGCACAGCTGTGTGACACTGAACTGTGCCATGGTTTTCAAGTCATGACTTCCTCCAGATAATGATGGACGGAATTATAGCAGCCCGACCATAGGAAATGGAGACAAAGACAGAGGGGGGGGCAACAATAAAATCATAGAGAGCCGTGTCAGACATGTCCCCAAGCTGTCACCCACTATAAGGGAGCTATACAAATGTTAGGATCATGAATGTGTAAGTTCTCCATGCTAAACAGCTGACAGCAAATTTCCATAAAGAAACACCTAATTAGGCACCATTTAGCAGTCCAGTGGAAATGAATCCTCACAATGTGTTGAAGTGGTCATGATAGGGAAATGGTCTTATATACAGAAAGGGATCCACAGGCAGGGAAGGTGGCCCCATAATATGTCAAATATAGTTACATCTGCTTTGTGTAGGCTGGAGGCCCATTAACGGTTGGAACAGTAACCTCTGCTACCAATGGCTCTTCCAGCTGCAGGGCCTCGAGATTGGGCTGCCACATAATTAGATGTTGTCCTTAAAGTTCAGGGGAGATCCTGCTTGCTGTATGACTATGCCATGACACGCATTTGCTGCTAATGTCAGTCCATCCAGCTGAACAGTAAAATTCTCAAGGTTATGATGTTGAGATGTAAGAAAACACGAACATGCTATTATGGAGTCTGCTATACTACCTTAGAACAAATCTCAGAATATTGGAAACAGTCAATGTATAAAATTGCCTTCTTCTGTCATATAGCTCCCTCTCCACTTCCCAGTGAAAAATTTAGTGGTCCTTATGTGATCAATTGGAAAGCTCATATGGCTTCTATGCTATTACAAAAATAACACTGGGTAAAATTGATCTTGGAGGATAGCACCAAGTTGAAATTTGAATGCGTTGTTTCTTTTATGCCTTGTCCAAGCTTGTTTTTCATTGATTTCAAAGAAAACAAAAGTCAGGCGATGGTTTAATAAGGGATATTTTGTTTCATCTCATTGTGCATTACAATCTGTGATCACTTTCACCCCCAGTTGAGTTGTCACTTTAAGCACAGGAGGCAGTGCAGTTGAAGGAATGTCCCACCACCTTTAGTGATCATAACTTTGGTTAGTCACAGCCTCTCTATGCATGGTAATCTGCAAGTACTGGGTATTTCACCCTGATTCTTTAAATTTTTTGATCTGGGTAAGGTATTTGCTGATAGTAGTCTTTGTGCAATTTTCTTTCACATTCAGCCCTGAGCTTCCTGTGCCTGTGAACCAAGAACAAATGCGATTTTGCTGAATTTATAACAACTGCTGCTGCTTTTACAACACTCTTTAAAAGTGCACAGTGAACTGTTTGAAATAAAAGTACAGTGGGTTACACTAGAACACCCTCATTGCTACTTAATTGGCCATAATAAACTTTAGAAATATACAGGCTGAAAACATCAACATTTTCCCTCTTGTCCATTCGAATGGAGAACTCTAGCTAGCTGCAGCTGTGACAGATGGTCTGTATCTTTCTCCTGGTTTTACCATCCAAATCCTTGGGTAAGAAACAACAACGTCAGCAGAGAATGGAGCCTTTGAAATTATCCTGGATCGAAATGCTTGTCTAGATGGATGAAAACCTGAAGAGTAGGCATTGCCTGTTTTGTCTTAAATAGGTTCTAATTATTTGGTAGAATTATAGGATACAACTTGCTGTCAGTGATATTATTCTAATAATCCTTAATGCAGTTACATCAACTTCCTTTCTCTGCTATTCTAAGGGATGTGTTAATACATTAATGTTCATATGACCATATCTTTCACAGCCTATGTTTGTACAGTCATCTTTACAAAAGCAAAATCTGATTATTTTGTTAAGTTTATAGTTGTAGAGTAACAGAACTCCATTGTGAAATAGACCTTAAAGCAGAAAGTAGTCTACTTGTGCAAGAATGTTAACTAAGTGAGATCATGGGCAGCACGGTGGCACAGTGGTTAGCACCGCTGCCTCACAGTGCCAGAGAGCTGGGTTCAATTCCCACCTCAAGCATCTGACTATGTGGAGTTTGCACATTCTCCCTGTGTCTGCGTGGGTTTCCTCCCACAGTCCAAAAATGTGCAGGTCAGGTGAGTTGGCCATGCTAAATTGCCCTCAGTGTTAGGTGAAAGGATAAATGTAGGGGAATGGGTCTGGGTGGATTGCTCTTCAGAGGGTCGGTGTGGACTTGTAGCAGCCAAAGGGCCTGTTTCCACACTGTAAGTAATCTAATAATAGGCCAAGACAACAAAATATTGTTCTTCCTACAGTTTGGAGAAGACTCATTTTCCAGGTCCTAAGAATGGAATGTGAACAAAGACCTTTTACATTATCCTGGAATGCTGTATCTTTCAAAAAGGATCGAACTACAATAGAATTGTATGTGATTTCAGAAGGTAATCCTTATGGCCACTTTAAGCCATGAATGTGCTTTGTATACCTAAGTGGGGACACTTTCTATTGACTTCTCGGGTAAGGAGAACTCTCATCCCGACCATTTTACTTTTCTTTATTTTATAAAGTCATTCTTTCATGTAATATGGATGTTGTTGGCTAGGCCAAAATTTATTGCCTTTCACTTATTGCCATATAGAAAGTGGTGGTGAGTTACCTTCTTGAACTGCTGCAGTGTTCTTAGGGAGAGAACCATGGGCAATGAATGAATGGAACTATAGCTCCTAACCAGAGTGATGTATGCCTTGGAGGGAAACTGTCAGTTTGTGGCATTTACATGTATCGGTTGACATTGTCCTTCCAGGTGTTAGAAGTCATGTGTATGGATGATGCTATCCAAAGGTGCCTTGGTGAATTACTGCAATATATTTTGCATGAAGTACACATTGCAACCAACATATGTCAATGGTGGAAACATTGAATGTATGAAGTGGTAGATGGGATGCCAATCAAGTAAGCCGCTTAGTTCTGAATGGTTTTGAGCTTCCAGAATGTTGCTAGAGCTGGATACAGTTAGGCAAATGATAAGTATTCCATCACTTTCCTGACTGAGGGGTATGGATATGATAAATAGACAAAGTCTTTTCCCTGGAGGGGGGGGAGTCCAGAACGAGAGGGCATAGGTTTAGGGTGAGAGGGGAAAGATATAAAAGAGACCTAAGGGGCAACTTTTTATGGAATGAGCTGTCAGAGGAAGTGGTGGAGGCTGATACAATAGCAGCTTTTAAAAGGCATTTGGATGGGTATATGAATAGGAAGGGTTTGGAGGGATATGGGCCGGGTGCTGGTAGGTGGGACGAGATTGGGTTGGGATGTTTGGTCAGCTTGGACGGGTTGGACCGAAGGGTCTGCTTCCATGTTGTACATCTCTATGACTCTATGACAGGCTTTGGGGACATATGGCATGAGTGACTTGCCGCCTAAGTCCCAACTCCTGACCTGCTTGTCCAGTTCAGTTTCTAGGTTGAAACTTTATTGCTGGAACAGCACAGCAGGTCAGGCAGCATCCAGGGAACAGGAGATTCGACGTTTCGGGCACAGGCCCTTCTTCAGGAATGAGCAGAGAGTGTTCAGCATGAGAAGATAAAAGGTAGGGAGGAGGGACTTGGAGGAGGGGAGTTGGAAATGTGATAGGTGGAAAGAGGTCAAGGTGAGGGTGATAGGTCGGAGTAGGATGGAGGCGGAGAGGTCAAGAAGAAGACTGCAGGTCAGGAAGGCGGTGCTGGGCTGGAGGGATCCGGCTGAGACAAGGGGGGGGGAGGGGGGATGAAAAAA
>NC_057741.1:8900808-8940246 GCF_004010195.1 Chiloscyllium plagiosum
GGGGCGGGGCTCAAGGGCGGGGGGGCGGGAAGTGGAGGAGATGCGGTGGAGGGCACCGTCGACCATGTCGGGGGGGAAATTGCAGTCCTTGAAGAAGGAGGCCATCTGTGTTGTACGTATTTTGAACTGGTCCTCCTGGGAGCAGATGCGGCGGAGACGAAGGAATTGGGAGAATGGGATGGCGTTTTTACAGGGGGCAGGATGGGAGGAGGTGTAGTCCAGGTAGCTGTGGGAGTCGGTTGGTTTGTAGTAGATCAACCAATTCAGTTTCTAGTCAATGGAAACTCCTAAGATATTGATAATGGGCGATTCAATGATGGTACTGTCATTAAGATGGTTAAAGTCTCTCTTCTTGGAGATATTTATTGCCTGGTAGTTGTGAGGTGCAAGTATTATTTGCTGCTTATTAGCCCAAGCCTGAATGTTGTTCAACTTTTGCTGTATGGAGACACTGAGTGTTTTAGTATCTTAGGAGTTGTAAATGGTGTTGATAACTGTACTGTCATTAGTGAACTTCCACAATTCTGACTTTATGATGAAAGGGAAGTCATTGATGAAGCAATAGAAGGTAATTAGGCTGAGGACACTCTGTGAGAAACTCCTGCAGTGATATCCTGGGACTGAGATGGTTGACCTCCAACAATCACAATCATCTTCCTTTGATATAAATATGAGTCCAACTCATGATTTATTAGAATAATATGAATGAAAAATTATTACTTAAAAACTAAGTTATCTAAAACCCTGCATTAAACATTAGGAACATTCTTGGCTGTAGGTGTGATGTTTAAAAGCCCACTATAGAAAACATTCATCTAATCGTTCAATGTTTGACAATGAGATTTCAGTGTGCTAGGAGGTACGTTTCCTCTGAGGAGTATGGAAAATATGAGTTCATTGTACATAAAATGGTGCAGAACATTTTATTTGAAGACTGTGGAATGTTAAAAGTGGTGCCGCGGTTTTTAAACATTGAATAGAAGCCAATGTAGGGCTAATGAAACTGGATACTGCATCCTGAAAAGAGTCAAACTGTCACTGGTAAAAACCTTGAAATGGGCTCTTTTCACAATACTGTCACATTTTCTAATATGATTGAGGTTCATGCAAAAAATAAAATGAGGGCCATTGCAAGAACTCTTAAGTATATAAAAGTGTGAGTAGATAGTGCTGAGCTGAGATATAGTAAGGGATATAATGATAAAACAGTTGACTTGGACAATCAGTTATTTTGGCCTCAACCCAATATGTGAATGTCTGCTCAGCTCCTGTATAATAAAGAGAGCCAGTCTAGGTAATCTATTTTGACAGAAAGCAGACGGAGCAATTCCAGCCCTACTTATTCCCATTCCTTGAACTTTTTAAATTATGGAAATTTCTAAAAATTTCTTGATCTCTTTTGGACAGAGAAGAAATTATGAATAATTTATCTTCCTTTCAAAAAAAAATTATTTCTTTGGACGCATAAGTCTAACCATGTTTATGCAATGCTGTCATTTGTAAGTGTGAAATGACACAGAGATCACAGTACTCATCAAGGATTCCACAATTAAAGTTAATCTGCCTAATAGATTAATGTGTGCAAGTTACTGTACAGGCATTTCAACTGAGAAGGCCAATATAAGTGATTGCATTTGAGGAATTTATAAAGTAGTCATGAATCCTATGAAGAGATGTTGTTAACAGTCATTGTACTTGAAATATTATCAGAAATGCCAATAATGTTGTGCCAATCTGTTTCATCAGGAGTTCCATTTACTTTCCAGATGTTGGTTTCTCCTGGACTCTCTCCTTTCCTCCTGAGTATGGAGACTCAGGCAAAGATACTGTCCTACAGTGCAAGTTGCTTTTCAATGCTTCTTTTCAATGGCCATTCTTCATCCCTATACCAAGACAGTGAGTATTTCCAGACCTTTTAATCGTGGAATGTGATCAGGAATGGGAGCCATGACTGATTTTACCTCTTCCAAGTTTTATTACATTGGGGCCAATTGTAGAACTCCCCTGCTGCCTCCCCTGCTGCTATGATAATAGATACATAAACATAGAGCAGAAGTTGAACTTGGGACCTTCTTTGCAGATGACCTAATTCAGTACGCACAGATATTTGCATATATTTGCATTGAAGTTGTGATAATGCAAAAGTTGTTGTGAATAAGACATTTCGGCATTTTCTAAATTACAAAATGTTCTTCCCTTGCATAAGGACTAGAAAAAAAAGATGAAGCAAATTTTCCAATTTGATTTGATGGCGGATTATCCTCAGTAAAGATTTTATCATCTCAGATCACTGCTGACAAGCTAAAACTTTCCTGGTCTGGAAAGTCACAATGAATAAACTGGCCCAAACTCCAACACAGAGTATAGAAACACATATTGAACATGCGTCGGGACAGATTTTTACAGTTATTGCTATTGTGGTCGTTGTTGTTAATCTACTTTGAAGTCAGTTTTCATCAGAATGAAGTGGAAAGGAAAATTAGTAGGGAATATAACCAGCAACAAATTAACTAATGCCAGCTTTCCATCACCACTGAAATTAAAATTCGATCCATATGAGTTTTTCAAATGACTTGATTATTGAAGCAGGATTAAATAAAAGCCCAGGGTCAATTTGTTCTTTCTCATTTATTGCACATGATTATTATAATAATTTTGTTTGCTCCAATGTTTATGGGAGTAACCTTATTAGTAGTTCTAACCTTGAGTGAAGACATATAGAAACTAGCATTAAGATAATAAATAACTAACTTTATTGCCAAACAATAATAGCATGCATTTGTATGGTGTAATTAACATATAAAACATCAGAAAGTACTTTATAACGATATTACCAAACAAGAGTTGACACTGAGTCACGATTTTAAGAACACATTGATCATAACCTTGGGAACAGATTGAGGTTTTAAGGAGAATCTTAAAGGGACAAAGGGAGGTGTTGAGAATAACGTGTCCCAAAGAGGAGATTATCACATTTTTCTGAAGATTGATATTATGATCCCTGATGACACTGCCAGATTTCTGTTATGATATAGCTATGAAACCAATACTTACTTGTTTAAAGCAAACAAAATTTGAGATCTCAGTTGCTTACTAAGCAAATAAATTCACAAGATTCAATTCTTTTAAACAAACAAAGTATACTCGACTATGCAAAGTTAGAATAGTGAAGCAATTTACTACACAACACATTCTCTAACATTTGGATTTAACATGAGATAATTATGATTAAGAGACAAATTATGATCAAACACCCACAAAATAGAAAATGCTGTCAAGCCAGATCCCATAGATTTCTGATCAATATCCTAAATATTAACTGCAGGCAACCAAATCTCATGAAAACCTTATTTCCTTTACAACGAATTCCAAACTTTTTAAAGAAATACGGTATGCTTTTGTTAGGGTGAAGGGCAAGCTGGTAGGGATAGGGAATGCTGGATGACTAGAAAAAGTGAGGTTTTGGTCAAAAAAAGAAGGAAGCATTCGTCAGGTATAGATAACTGGGATTGAGTGTTTAAAGGCAGTAGGAATATATTTAAGAGGGAAATCATGAGGGAAAATAAGGAACATGAAATAGCTTTGGCAAATCCAAAGAGATTCTACAAATACATTAAGGGTAAGTAGGGATAGAATAGGCCCACTTAAAGATCAGCAAGACCACCTATGTGTGGAACTGCAGGTAATCGGGTGAGATACTAAACAAATATTTTGCATCAGTGTTTACTGTGGAGAAGGATGTGGAAGACATAGAATGTGGGGAAATAGTTAGCGACATCTTGAAGCATGTCCATAGTACAGAGGAAGAGGTGCTGGACATCTTAAAACACATGAAGGTGGATAAATCCCCAGGACCTGATCAGGTGTACCCTAGAACTCTGTGGGAAACTAGCTGCTGGATTCTTGAGGCTGTATTCCAGCAGCTCCTTAAGGGTACAATTCAAGACCTCGCACAGACAGTTAGCTGACACTTCCCCTGAGTTTCTCTAGGCACCAGTATTTCTCTGTTGCAACAAGCAAATACTGTCTGAGGGCTTCCAGACTTTTAACTAATGATGTGGCCACTTTGCTTGACTCAGTTATTTGTTACAAAAGCTAACAAAGGACACTGTGGCAGCCAGAAGTGAAAATGCTGGCTTCCATCAGTTGTTGTTATATCATGTTCCTACTTGTGCAAATGATGTCATAAAATAAGAAACTGTGGTCAGTAACAGCTGGAGGAAAATGTATTCTTAAATTGATTATGGCACTTCTGAGAGCTACAGAATTTCTTTGAGATATTGTTTTGCTGAGTAAGTTACATCCTTCCTTTGTCT
Source organism: Chiloscyllium plagiosum (assembly GCF_004010195.1). Lineage (NCBI taxonomy): Eukaryota > Metazoa > Chordata > Chondrichthyes > Orectolobiformes > Hemiscylliidae > Chiloscyllium > Chiloscyllium plagiosum. Next base: position 8,905,125 of record NC_057741.1, read on the forward strand.
TAGCTTGTTCTTCAACTGAGGAAAAACAGAGTAAGAGGTGATTTTTAAAATTAATAGTAAAAAATAAAGAATGAAAACAATATTAGAATTTTTAAGCCAGACTTTCATTCAGTAATCCCAGTTTAGTGTAATAATAGACATGTAGGTAACTTTACTCTTTAACTGTATAACTGCATCTGCATTACTGACGTAAAACTACTTGATGCAAAGCTGAAGAAAAATTGGGCATTTTGCATGAAATATCAAATATTCCAGCACCATAAATAACATCCTGTTTAAAATATTAAAAGACCCAGGATTTCAAAGGCTTTTGTTGTAATGAAATCTGCAGGACCCTCACAACTAATTTTAAAATTCCCCCAGAATGGTGTCATTCCTAAAGATTTTTGCGATTATTTTCAGACATTTTTAAGTTAGTGAAGACTGAACTCAGAAACTGTAGCTCTCTCGGGACTTCTCTCGTAGAAAGTCTATAAAGAATCTCTCAAGATTCGGCTTGATATGACAGTAAAGGTTGAAGGGCATAGTTGGAAATTTCAGGATAAGTGAGGCCAGCATCCAGCCTGTGCATGTTGTTGGTGAAGCAGCAGCAGCTACAAAGAAATTCCTAAAAAACTGCAGATGATCAGAAATATATTGGGTCTCTGCAGGTTTTGAAATCTGTCAAACTCTGTTTCATACCAGCTCATCTCAGCAAATATATTGGAACTTGACCGAATATGTTATAATTCATTTCAGCTTCAAGCATGATTATTAAGAATAGCATCTTAAGGTTAGTCTTATACAGTCATAGAGTCACAGAGTCATCCAGCATGGAAACAAACCCTTTGGTCTAACCAATCAATGCCAACCATGTTCCCAATCTAAACTAGTCCCACTTGCTTGCATTTGGTCCATTTCCCTCCAAATCTTTCCTATTATGTACTTATCCAAATGTCTTTTAAATGTTCTAACTGCATCCATCACTTCCTCTGGCAATTTCTTACACACACGATCCACTCTCTGTGTAAAAAAGTCACCACTCATGTCTTTTTAAAACATGCTCTTTACACCTTAAAAATATGTCTCTTAACTTTAGCTGCCCCATCTTTGGACAAAACCGTTGCAATTCACCTTACCTATGCACCTCAAGATTTTATAAACCTCAGTCAGGTCATCCCCAATCCTCCTATGCTCCAGTGAAAAAATCCTAGTCTGTGCAGCTTATTTTAAAAACTTGAACCCTCCATTTCCAGCAACATCTTAGGAAATCTTTTCTGAACCCTCTCCAATTTAATAATGTCCTACCTATATCAAGTTAAAAATCACACAACACCAGGTTATAGTCCAACAGGTTTAATTGGAAGCACTAGCTTTTGGAGCAGGTGATAGTGGAGGAGCGTCGCTCCGAAAGCTAGTGCTTCCAATTAAACCCATTGGACTATAACCTGGTGTTGTGTGATTTTTAACTTTGTACACCCCAGTCCAACACCGGCATCTCCAAATCATGACTTCCTATATCAGGTCAACCAGAACCACACACAGTACTCTAGAAGATCCCCCACCAATGTCCTGCACAACCTCAATGTGATAACCCAACTCCAATATTCGAAAATTGAAGTAAAAGATTTATAATGTTGCAAAGTTTAGTTGCAAGCCTCAGGATTTAAAGTGTTTTAAAAATGAGCAAATGGCAATCAAAATGTTAGTAATATAGAGGACAAATAGAATATGATTGTAAGAGTTTTCATAAGTTTATTAAAAGGAACAAGAGTGGCTAAATCAAACATGGGCCCATTAGAAGCAGAAACAGAATCAATTATATTGAACATGAGGAAATGATAGTGATTTTGAATAAATATTTTGACAGTTCAAGACAGAAGTAACAAAGGGTCAAAGAAAAGTATCAGAGAAACTTAAGTGACTAATACCTTAGAAACCCCAAGATATAACGGCCAACATCCTCAGGTTCTAAAAGTAGTATCTGTCAAAATAATAGATGCATTGCTTATGATTTTTCAAAATTTTAAGAGTCGAGAACACTTCCAGCAGATTGGAAATTTGCAAATGTATCACTGTTATTCAAGTGAGGAAGGAGAGGAGAAAGCAGGGAAGTTAGTTTGCCTGGTATCAGTCATTGGGAAAATATGGAAGAAGCATTATTGAGGAAGTATTGCTAAAAATTGACACACCTTGTCAAGACTTTTTGTTTTGCACTCATCAAGACAATTTTCAAGGAAACCAATTCAAGAGGAAACCCAAAAATTGTACTGCATGAGAATACTGATTGATTGGCAAGTGGCCTTTGATTGGTGGAGATATTGTCATGGACAATATGCCCATTAATACTGATTGACAAACTATCGCATTTCATTAAAACAGGCAGCTATGGTCACTTTTGTGATAAAAATCAAAAAGCAGAATATGTCTTAGAGGGAGTGAAAGTTTTAAATGCTGATGGTCAAAGAGTATATAGTGCACTTGGACAAGGAAACAAAATGTTAGGCAGGTAGAGATTATATGTAAGAAGGAAATGTTGACATTCATTGCAAGAAGTTTGGAGTACAAGAATAAATAATCTTGTTACAAGTACATGGATCTTGATGTGACTACACCTGGAGCACCATAGTTTGTTTTGGTCTCTATATCTAAGAAAAAACATACTTACTTTCCAGGCAATCTAGTGGAGGTTCACTAGATTGGTTCCTGTCATAAGAAGGTTACATATGATGACAGACTGAGTCATTTCAGCCGATATTTTCTGGTATTTAGAGAAATGAGAGGTAATTCAATTTAAATGTGCAAGATTCTGAAGAGGTTTGACATTTTCGACAGTGAAAGGTTCATTCTCCTGGTGAGCAAGTCCATAAAATAGGGATACTGTCTCAGGATACATTGCTGGTCAATTAAAATTGAAATGACAAAAAAAAATCATTCAGAGGTGTGAATAAATGGTTGTGGAGGCTCTATTATTGAGGACATTTATGGTTGAAATCAGGACGTCTTTAGTTTTTCTGCAAATCAAAGTATATGAGGACGAGGTGGGAAAGTAGCATTGAAGCAGGAGTTTAGGCATTCTGTATGGAAAGGCTGAGTCAAGGCGTCTGGTCCTGTTCCTTTCCTTCTGTTATTATGTAACAGAGAAAATCCTATATTGGGTGATTTCAGTAAACATGTACTCAACGCAATTCACGAATGACAGATCAAAATTCTGCAACATCCTTGCTAGAAATAGCCAGTCTTCATACTCAAGTAGATATGAAAGTTTTTTGCAAAGTTTGAAGAAATTACAAATGTAGCATCTGACAAAATACAGTGCAACACAGACTTTCTTTTATCATAGAGGATTAATGAAAAAGGATCTGATAGAAGTTTTTAAAATGCTCCTTTTAGTCGAGGATCAGGAGAAAGGGTCTCATAATAAAGTTATAGTTAGGCCAAGATTAGAGTGGTGCTGGAAAAGCACAACAGCACAGGCAGTATCTGAGGAGCAGGAAAATCGACATTTCGGGCAGGAGCCCTTCATCAGGAAATCTGCACAAAAAGCTGATTTTCCTGCTGCTCAGACGCTGTCTGACCTGCTGTGCTTTTCCAGCACCACTCTAATCTTGACTCTAATCTCCAGCATTTGCAGTCCTCGCTTTTGTCTTATAGTTAGGCCATTCAGGTGTAAAATCAGGAAGTCTTTTCACATAAATGATAATACAACACAAGAAACATTCCTCAAAAAGATTGTGAATGCTAGAATACTTGGAGGCATCAATATTGGGATCAATACATTTTTGTTAGGTAACAGTTTTCAGGAATGTGAAATAAATACAGCTAAACAGTGTTAACATACATGATCTAATTGAATGCTGAATGATTCACATGGGACTTAATGACCTATTCTTGTTCCATTTCTTTATAATAACACTGATAAAGTAGATAATTAATGATAAATCAGAAAGTTATATTGCTACAGGTCAGGGTAACCCAGTAACTAAAAGTAAGTTTTAAAGTGATCCCTGCAAGTGAGAATCTATTCATTTTTTTGCAAATTTTAGTCCCAGATACAAACATATGCTTGTGTAAACTAATAATAAGCACTTTTACTGAGCAGCTATTAAATTATTCAGAACTAGGAGCACATGGTAAACAGACAAATAAGATTCTGTGACATCAAAGCAGTTATGAAATTGCATGTGTTGAGTGACATTTTGTGGTAACATATATCAGAGGATGATTTATAGCACCATACTGCGGGTCTATCCACTTAAATTAGACTTGAGGTTTTGGTAAGATGCTTCACTTCAAATGGATTGGTTTTCTCCCTAATCCTGATTAGCATTTTCTTTGCCAAAGAACTCCAGTATGAGAATGCTTCCTGTCTCACTATCTATAAATTGTGCTGAATACGAAAAAGAGAAACTAACAGTCACATCCCACATTAGTACATACAAAAGCTGCTAAAGCAAACAAGTCTTCAAACAGGTTATCGTTTTATTGAAATTACCCCAAACTATCCCAGTTAACTTGAGCTAATACCAGGTTACACATTACGGAGAAATATTTAATTTGAGAAGATTAGCTTGATATAATTATAGGGTGCCAGTGGGAAATCATGTAGCAGTGCAGTCAATCTCATCTGTCTGCTAGACTCATCAGTGCTTTAAATATTTTTTATTTGTAGAACCGTTTGTGAACTCTACAGATTTGGTAAGCAGTCAAGTTTAAGCTGTAGGAAGCCTGCACATGGATACTAATAACAACTGATGCTGCTGCATGTTATGAATTGTAACATTGCACATCTTGGCAGAAAGAAGTAGAAATTTCTCTCCACATTTATCAAACTAGTATGAAACTACACCCTCTAATATAACACAAATTGCAAAAGTTTCCATTTCAGAGAAAACACGTCCAGCCAAATTCAACAATTTTCCCACTTAAAGACATCAGTTATCAGGCTGCAAATCTTTAACCCTAATTCTCCTACAAGCTATCTTTTTATATTCAACTCAATGCAGGAAGCAGAGGAACATTGTTGATGCTAAAGGTGAAATCAAACAAGTGGTCTGAGATATACGGTCTCAGATTGACCACTTGAAACAACCCAGTCCATGGATCATACTTATTCAAGGGAATATTTACAAGAACATAGTGGGTAAAGTGCTAACAGTGAGCTTGTGAATTTGCTGTGAAAATTAAATGACATAAAGGTGGTATTTTAACTGGTTCAGCATCCCTGAGAAGGGGAAATCATACAGAGTATTCCTACCCAAATACTATTTAAGGAAGAAGCAGCTAAAGGATTTTAGACCGCCAATTCTAAAACAGAGTGGGTAAGGATTAAGAGACAGTGAGTTAGAATTGTGGACTAAAATGCACGAGAAAGAAGGGATGTAGAATGAATGAAGAAAATGACTAGGAAAAGTAAGAAACAGAGTACTCGTGGTAGCAATAATGGCTTCCGGGTAATTTTTCAAAGCTTTCATAAGTAATACAAAAATTGACAATCCTGCCTTTATAAAAGGCAAGATTAATTACACCAATATGAACCGCCAAGTAATCAGTGGGCTAATTGGATCTAATTTGTGTTCATAAATTACATTAATTAAAAGGTAAAAGTTTCCCCCGCCTAAGTCAAAAACCACAGATCCTGTTATTACTGTTTATAATTCAGAAAGGATGTTCACTGTGACATGAAGGAGAGAAATGATTACAATAATTCAATTGATTAAGAGTAAAGTTTCCTTTATATTTGAAGATGACAAATGCTTCTTTATAAAATGCAACTTCTAAAATTGTAAAAACAGGGAGTGTTAATTAATCAAGCTATTTTTATTCATTTCCATGTACAGATTAGTTGATTATTAAATATGCCATTGTACAACCTTTCATAGCAAATATTGTTTGCTGCAGAGCTAAGTGCCAAAGTACAATATTGTCTCTCAGTGCTTCAATGAGGGCAGAACAACATATTTAAAGAAAGCAATAATAAATTCACTGCAGACTTTTGACTGTAATTTGAGAGCTAGTGTCAAAAGTCAGCCGGCAGTCCATTGCATACATGAGCGCAACGAAGTGAATTTTCCCAAGTATTGAATGTCAGCCTTGTGCATGAAACACAGCAGCAGGGAAAAGAGATGGCTAAGGCTATATTATCTTCAGTCGGTGCCAAGGAAAACCTAACTGATGGATTCAATGTTTATTCTTGGTGATTGAAAGCCTGTATTAATTGACAAGATCTTAGGGTCCAGCTATTGCAATGGTCAGAAAGTTGTTGCAGCATTGTAGATTGGAGTTGTGCACTGATACCACCCAGAAATCCCGATGCAACTGATTCCAAGGAAATTGCCTGGGAAATTGAAAATTCCAATTGGTGATTGAATCGTATCTGGAACACCCTGAACCAACCCATTAAACTGAAAGACCACGATTGTTTCAACTGACAAAAGCTTAATATCTTCCATGGATGTGCAGGCTAGGTGGATTAGCCATGGGAAATGTAGGGTTATAGGAATGGGTAGTGGGGTAGGTCTGAGTTTGGGTGGGATGCTCTTTGGAGCATCAGTGTGGGTTCAATGAGCTGAATGGCCTGCTTGCACTGTAGGAATTCTCTGATGCTAAGATACACGCACCTCCCCCGACCCCAGCTGATCCAAAGGCAATATCTGCAATCATTCTAGCACAGTCCAATCTGACATAACACAACATCCATAGCAACCCTTCTCTGATCAGAGCGAACCTAACCAAATACCCGCTACTGCCCAACTTGCTGTGATGCAACTTAACTTGTCCATTTAACTTAACTTGACGCAACCCCACTTGACTGATCCAACCCGACAGGACAACCATAATGACTGGAACTGGCTGCCCTCCCTGGACAGAACACTTCCACCACAGCCAAATACAAACACATTGAGGCAGACATGACTCCGCCTGCTACCTCAACTCAACACTACACCTCTCTCAACCTGACCCTTCAACCCCATGTACTCATTCACTCCCTTGGAAAGCTAGCACTTTGCTCATGTGACACCCTAATCCACTTGCCCACTGACACTCTACCTGCTTGCTCATCTGGCACCCTATCTCCTCACCCACATGACACCACTCCCCATCACTCACCTTCCCCCATCCACTCACCTCTCACCCTAACCCCTCGCTTACCTGATATACTTACCCTCTCATAATAGCTCTCAAAGTGTCTTGTGGGCTTTAGATTCTCAGAATACACAGTCAGTGTTGTAAATCAGGCTATGTGGTTTCAACAATGATCTTGTCTGCTGCTGGGGGTCAAGGATTCCTGGGCAGGTTTATAACAGGACAGAAATCTCCAGCACAGCAGCCATCAAAAGGTTAGTTGCTACTTTTTGAAATCCAATCTGGGTCAGCAATAGATTTTCTAGCCCTGGTCAGAATTTCTGAGTTAGAAACTCTGCAAATTTGGTTGAGTTAAGGCATAGTGTTACATCAGTGAAAACATGTAGGTGAAGTCAGAAAGATTGGCATCAAAGGGCACCACTTCTAGTAGCCACTTAGGCTCCCTATTTGTCAGACTTAGCCATTTACCAAAAGTGTTTGCAAGCTGATACATTGGATCATTAGACAACCCTTTCCATCTTTCTGTCCCTTGGCTTATAAAGCCAGTAATAGCATCCATATGGTGAAATGTCTCAAATTTCAAGCCTTGTTTTACCATGTGAAGATCTAAGTTTCATTACTGAGATATTAAATGTCAGTTCCATTCTCCACATTGTAAAACCTGACAATTTCCAGCCTGTTTTTGCCATGCACTGATTAGAGTTGACATTCTCTATCATAGTCAGGATCTCCACATGTTCAAACTAGGTAGCCAACCTGATTTTATTATGTTTCACAATTTAGTGGAATTAAATTTTGGTAGCTGGAGCCTGCTGTGGGATTCAGTCAAGGTTGTTGTAGATATATAGTCGTGTTCCAATACATTTCATTAGTTTTAACATGCAATTTTTAACCAAATTTAAAATGGTTTAAAGATTACCAGTTGAAAATTAAGAAACAAAAACAGAAATTGTTGGAGAAACTCAGCTGGTCTGGCTGCACTGGTGGAGAGAAAGCAGAGTTAACGTTTCAGATCCACTGACCGTTCTTTAGAACACTGCACTTGAAAGGTTGACTCTGCTTTCTCTCAACAGATGTTGTCAGACCTTTTAGGTATCTCCAGCAATTCCTGATTTTGTTTCAGATTTCCATCAACTGCAGCTCTTTATTTTATTCTAGTTTAAAATTAAATGTCCAAGGCTTAGATGAATACAAATCAGATTAATAGCAATGTCCAGAAAAAAAAGAAATATGAACAAAATCTAATACACCCACACTTCAGTATCGCTCTCAAGGTGTGAACAGAGAATAAAATTAAAAATCACACAACACCAGGTTATAGTCCAACAGGTTTAATTGGAAGCACTAGCTTTCGGAACATCGCTCCTTCATCAGGTGGGAGTGGAGGGCTCAATCCTAACACACAGAATTTATAGCAAAAATTTACAGTGTGATGTTACTGAAATTATACATTGAAAAATTGATTGTCTGTTAAGCCTTTCGTCTGTTAGAATATCATGATAGTTTCACTTCCTTCATGTGTAAATCACAAAACCTTTTTTTAAAAGGTTGCATTCTCAGGTTAGCTGTTAACAATGGTGATAGCTAGACAATATGTTGAAGGTGTTAGCCCCCTGTGTTTTCTGTCTATGCCATGATGTTTAGATTGACTCTAATCTAAAAAGTGAGATAACAGAGTTGTACATGAATTCATGCAGTTTTTGAGCTCAGAGTTCTACATGAATATATGCAGTTTGTGAGTAAAGTACAATGTAACCATGCAAGTACAAATTCACCCCACAAAATATATGTGTGCATGTGGATCTTTGTCTGTCTGTGTGTGTGTGTCTGGATTGGGGGTTGTGAGAGTGTGTGTGTGTGTGTGTGTGTATAAGGGTGTGTGTGGGTGTCTGTGTATATGTGCGTCCGTGTGTATGTGTGTATAGGAGTGCCTGTGTGTGTGAGAGTGTATGTATGTAGGAGTAACTGTGTGTGTGTATAGTGCAATGGTGGTCACCTGTAATGTGGTTGAGGCCCTCCCTCTGGGTACCGAACTTAGCTATCAGCCTCTGCTTGGCCACTTTTCGCTGCCTGTGCCGAAGTCCGCCTTGGAGGATGGTCACTCAAAGGTCTGAGGCTGAATGTCCTGGACCACTGAAGTGTTCCCCAACTGGGAGGGAACCCTCCTGTCTGTTGATTGTTGTGCGGTGCCCATTCATCCGTTGTCGTAGCCTTTGCTCGGTTTCCCCAATGTACCATGCCTCCGGGCATCCTTGCCTGCAACGTATAAAATAGACAACGTTGGCTGAGTCACATGAGTACCTGCCATGTACATGGTGGGAGGTGTCCCCACGCATAATGGTGGTATCTTGTCCACAATCTGACATGTCTTGCATTGCCTACTGTGAACAGAGAATGTAATACAGAGCATAAATAACATGAAGACAGCCATGGGTGCTGCTTTACATTGAAGTACTTTTCAACAGTAAGTGAACAGTCCTTTGGCCCAGTGGCGTAATCGACAATGTGTCTGACTTCACTTCAGAAGATGGTAAGTTGAAGTCCTATCTAAGTTGACTACAATGTGCTGCTCTGTTGCATGTTGGCAGTTGCCTGTAGTGGTCTGCTTTAGGGTGGCAAGGTGGCTCAGTGGTTAGCACTGCTGCTTCACAGCGCCTGGGACCCGGGTTCAATTCCAGACTCAGGCGACTGTCTCTATGGAGCTTGCACATTCTCCCTGTGCCCTCTGGGTGCTCTAGTTTCCACCCACAATCCAAAGATGTTCTGGTTAGGTGAATTGGCCATGATAAATTGCCCATGATGTTCAGGGATATGTAGGATAGATGCATTACTCAGGGGTAAATGTAGAGTAATGGGTGGGGGTTTTTGTGGGATACTCTTTGGAGGATCAGTGTGGACTTGTTGGGCTGAAGGGTCTGTTTTCACACTGTCAGGATTCTATGATCCTATGAACAGGTATAAGTAGAATACTGATTAAGGATAACAATCCTTTGACACCAGTGAACGTACATGTCAACAATATGCTTGCACACTGCAGTACACCAGAACTGCAAAAAGAGGAAGAAGAACACCTATACAATGTATTCGCCAAAAACGGATACCCGTGCAATTTCATCAACAGATGCCTAAGGGATAGACAACGGAACGAGGACATGCCACAACCCAAAGGACTAGCCACACTACCATACATCAGGAGCATTTCCGAACTGACAGCCAGACTACTACAACCACTAGGACTCATAACAGCACACAGACCAAAAGCCACTCTCAGACAACAACTCACCAGAACGAAGGACCCAATACCCAGCATGAGCAAAACCAAAGTAGTGTACAAAATCCCATGCAAGGACTGCACAAAACAATACATAGGACAAACAGGAAGACAGCTAACGATCCGCATCCATGAACACCAACTAGCCATGAAACGACACGACCAGCTATCCTTAGTAGCCACACACACAGATGACAAGCAACATGAGTTTGACTGGGACAACACTACTATTATAGGACAAGCCAAACAGAGAACAGCCAGGGAATTCCTAGAGACATGGCACTCATCCACAGATTCAATCAATAAGCATATCGACCTGGACCCAACATACCGGCCACTGCAGCGGACAGCTGGAACTGACAACCGGAAGCGGTAGATTCAAACCACTACAAATGGCGGAGGAAAGATCACAGAAGCGCTTCACAGGAGGCTCCCAAGCACTGAGGATGTCACCTAGACAGGGGACGAAACGTCTGCAACACAAATTCCCAGCTCGGCGAACAAGACCACAACAACGAGCACCCGAGCTACAAATCTTCTCCCAAACTTTGAATGCTTGCTTTCTGCTGGAAATAGAGAGTAGCAATTAATGGGTGTGTTTCTGTATAGTGCATTTCCTCTGCTCTGTCTGATGTGTATAAATTGATGTCTTGTGTATACAAGACGCAATTTCAAACTTTACAGGTAAGACAAAACTTGCAAGTATTAAGAATTATAAAAGGCATAGAGTAGAACTTCAAACTCATAAGTAAGTACATGAATAAGAAATATTTGGAGCCAGGTGGAGGTAGGTGGGTCTAGTTTGGTTTGGGATTATGGTCAGCATGGATTGGTTAGACTCTATGAGTCTAGACAGGTTGGTGGAATGGGCAGGTGCATGGCAGGTGAAATGATTCACTTCAGTAGGACAAATGTGAAAAGGAAATGCAAACTGGAAGCTGAGAAACAAACAAATGACACGCCAGAGCTCTCTGTGGAAGAAGGATGTTCAAAGCCCATGGTCAGGGTAAGCCACACAGTCGGGGGGAGGGAGGTTTTGCCAGAGTGAGACAGAGATAAATCTGGAAGTTAGGGTCAAAGTGGAAATTCAACTGTAAAACTTATTCGTGTTTAACTACGGAGTAAATGTCAGAATCAGACCTAGAACAAATAGCCTTTAAGAAAGTTAAAAGTGCCTAGTTACACTGTTAGTGATTGTTATCTATCAAACATTTGAAATTCTTACTTGAATTACATGTTGATCACCATAACAGGAAGTAAAAAAAGACAAATGACTCATCAGTGCTCTCGATACAAGACCGGGGTTTTCAAAGCGCATGATTAGAATAAGGCACACTTTCAGAGTGGAAAAGTGTGTTGCTGGAAAAGCACAGCAGGTCAGGCAGCATCCGAGGAGCAGGAAAATCGTCATTTCATGTAAAAACCCTTCATCAGGAATGTGGTGAGGAAAGGGGCTGAGAAATAAATAGCGGAGTAGGGTGGGGATGGGTGCCTAGGAAGGCGATAGGTGGGTGCAGGTGGGGGTGATAGTGATAGGTTAGTGCGGGTTGGGGGTTTAGGTGGGAAGGAAGATGGACAGGTAGGACAGGTCAAGAGGGCAATGCCAAGTTGGAGGGTTGGATCTGGGATCAGGTGAGGAGAGGGGAGATTTGGAAACTAATGAAGTTGATGTTGATGCTGTTTGATTGAAGGGTCCAAAGGCTGAAGATGAGGCGTTCTTCCTCCAGGTGACAGGTGGCTTGAATTTAGTGGTGGAGGGGACCAAGCACTTGCATGTCCTTGGGGGAGTGGGAAGGATAGTTGAACTGGTTGGCCAGAAGGCAGTGAGATCATTTGGTGCATGTGTCCCAGAGAAGTTCCCTGAAACGCTCTGTGAGTTGGCGTCCTGTCTCCCTGATGTAGAGGAGACCACATCGAGAGCAATGGAGGCAGTAGCTGAGGTTGGTGGGTGTGTCGGAAAATCTCTGCTGGATGTGAAAAGATCCTTTCGGCCTTGGACTGAGGTGAGGGAGGAAGTGTGGGCGCAGGTCTTAGAGACCACATCGAGAGCAATGGAGGCAGTAGCTGAGGTTGGTGGGTGTGTCGGAAAATCTCTGCTGGATGTGAAAAGATCCTTTCGGGCCTTGGACTGAGGTGAGGGAGGAAGTGTGGGCGCAGGTCTTACACCTCCTGTGGCGGCACGGGAAGGCACCAGGTGTGTAGGGTGGGTTGGTGGGGGCATGGACCTAACAAGAGTCATGGAGGGAAAGGTCTCTGCAGAATACTCTGCAGAGATGGGGAGGGAAATATACCTTTGGTGGTGGGGTCTGATTGTAGGTGGCAGAAATGGCTGAGGATAATGCCCTGGATAGTCAGAGTGGGTGAGGCTGTGACAGAGTGAGCATCTGGGAATTTGGGGCAAAGTAGAAAAGATATGCTTTAAGGTTTACTACAGAAAATGAAGTCTCCACAATGAGTGGTGAGCAGGAAAGGCAATAAGGCAAGAACTGAGGATATCTGCATTGAGACCAAAGGTGCCATGTTTACAGGAATGTTGACAAGTATAGTCGGTCAATATTTCTGACCTTTCAAGTGAGTGTTGAGTACTTAGCTTATGTTAAAATCTCTAGGCCTTTTCTCTGAGAAATAGTATGTTTCATTTGCATAGTAAGTTAACTTGCATTCTACAGTAACAATAGTTTTGACATTTCTGGGTTAGCAGGTTAGAAGTGCTAAGTGGAGTGAGCAGACTGTCGTGTGTGTGAAGTCGTACACACACCATGTGTCCCAGATAAGTATATCCGCAGGAAGTTTTAATGGCTGCACAGTAACTGTGATTCCAGGATGAGTTATCTCATCAGCAGTGGATGATGTGTTAGTTGTCCTATAACATACTCTCCCCCACATTTTAATGAAATAGGAGAATCCACCCTTTAATTAAGTTCCAATAATGAACAGCTTTAAGTTGTAGAACTTTGGCAACTTTCTCATAGAGAACTGCAAGTTGATGAACGCAGTCTGGTTAGTAAAGCATCATGCTGTGTGAGAGTCATCAATAAGAAAATAATTAGGCAACTGGAAGGTCATCACACAGTGCTCTGGCAGTTTATAAATAGGGGTGAGCCTTTTACAAAGGCCATTTGCTTCAAATTCTTGTTCTGGGTGCAGAGTTCTAAACCTGACTATACAGAAATGTTAGTAACATAACTTGTGCTTTTCTTAATGTTAAAAGAAATTGTTGTAATTGTTAATGAAATCTTACTGACAAAAAAAATACAAAACATTGAATTTTGCAGCTCCTCATCTGCATGTGACACACTCATCATTTGTTCCAAATACAAATCTGATAATTGTCAATTTATTAAAATATATCTCAATTACTTGCTAGGGTTTCTACTTAGTACAGTTCTTTCAGTTGCTTCAATGTTTCTCTGTTTTAATAGGCCCGGATCATTCAACTCAGAGACGATGGTTACAATACACCCTTGCGAGTGTATATTATGGCCCACACATCAGCTCCATATCTCTGGTCATCTGGTGAAATAGAAGTCTGAAGCTTCAAAAACCACTGGCTGGATCACTTTAGGCATGATGTATTCTGATTGTTGGTATGCCATGCACAGATTAGAAGCATGCATTCAAACGGGTATATCGTATCTCTTCTAATATTGAAATACCACATAATTTGCAACTTTGAACTTTGTAGATCCTGAAATACCCTGGTCTAACTAAACATCCATTCAGTTGCATGGGGAGTGACCAATGCTCCTCCAAAGTCCCAGCCCATCTTCCCCACCATCACCATCACCAGCATGCTAGAGAAACCAAGGAAAAACAGTAAAACATGGAAAAAGCACTGGAATTTCACTTTTGGGTGCTCAAGATGAGCTGGACCAGTTTGCATCATTCCTGAGTTTTTCCTTCAATTGCTTTTGACTTGCTTGGAAGAAGAAAGCCTACTTTTAATTATAGGCACTCCAATTGCAGTAACTTGTGGGCTGCCACACTCCAGCGGGTAGAACTGAAGCAGCAGAGAAGCTGTCTGCACAAGGGCGAGGAAGAGCATAACACTGAATTGGACACCAGGCCCACCAACTATTTCAGACAACAATTTTTTTCCATTTTTATCTCAGCCAGGAACAGTGCCTGAGATGCTTTGTCTTTCAACAAGGAGGTGGTCACTGAATTGCATCATTTCCTACAACTGCACAGGAACCCACAGAGAACAGCAGCTTCCCGACCCCTTCCATTTCAAATGGGAAAGTACCCATCCTTCTGGCCATTCCCTGGAACTCTGTGCCTATTTCATCAGTGTGACCAACTTCTATGGAAAAATGAAGGATGCACCGCCACAGGAGTGGGAGGGAATGGAAAAGGTGATAAAGAAATTCGGCAAATATTGCAAATATGTTTTGCAGAAATTAGAGTGTAATGGAATTAAACTTAAAAGTATATAATGAGAAAATGAAAACTAGCAATGCATCAGTGCTCCATTTACAGAAATCTTCCAAACCCATGACCTCAATCAAGAAAAGGAAAGCACTTGGTAACACCACTGCCTGCATGTTCCCCTCCAAGTCCCACACCATCCTGACATGGAATTGTATCTGCATTCCTTCACTGTCACTAGGTGGAAATCCTGGAATTCCCTTCCAATAGTTCTCACCTTCTTGGGCACAGTTCGAGTGTACCCAACTATGGAGATCTTGGAGCCAGGGGAAATAACATAAACCAGGACAAACAAGTATGACTTGCATCAAGCTCACCACCTACAGTAATGGCGTAGTGTATTGCAACTGGGCTAGTAATTCAGACACAAACCTAATTCTCTAGGAATAAAAAAAGAACTGCAAATGCTGGAGATCTGAGGCAAAACTTAGCAAATCTGGTAGAAGAGTTACTGGACTTGACTCTACTTTGTTCCCACAGATGCTGCCAGACCTGTTGATCAACTTCTGCTTTTGTTGTTAATGCTCTGGTGATATGTTTTGGCAGCTGGTGAAATTTGAATCAACCAAAATCTGTATTAAAAGCTCACCTAATGATGATCATTGTCAATTGTTCTAAAAACTCACCTGGTTGACGATTGTCCTTTAAAAAGAAAAGATGCCATTATTCTCTGGTCTGACGTACATGTGACTCCAGACCCACAGCAACTCTGAACTGGCCCTAGGAAGTGATCAGTTCAAGTGGCAACAAGAGATGGGCAATAAATGCTGGCCCTGGCAACAAGACTCACGCCAATGAACGAATGCACGAACTCAAGAAGATCATCCAAATATTGTACAATTCGTTTCTCTACATCAATTACACAGTTGTGATTAGCCAAACCTGAGAAAGACATTTACAAAACATGAATAAGCTCTTTGACCAGTTGCAAAGAGCAAATTTAATTATTAATTTGGACAGAAGTGAATTTGCCAAAACAAAAAAAAAATTATTCAGTCCACTATGGTACAAAGCCAAGAATTATCTCGAGAAGCAAAAGTAAGGATGATCTTAGACTTTCCTATGCCTAAGACAAAAAGTGAAATTTTCTTTACTATTGGCATGAAAGGTTTTTATCAGTGGTTCGCTCCAATTTTCACAGAAGTAGTTTCCTTTGACAAATTTGTTAATGAATGTCATGAAGTTTGAAAGGATAAAAAATATTATGATGCTTTTGTCAAATGCTGTACTGACTACCCCATGAAATTTTGCAACTCCAGATTACATTAAGCCATTTATGTTGATGCTAGCAATGTCAGTGTTGGTGCAATGTTGTCACAGCAGGTTGAGATGGGGATTGAATGGGCAATCAGTTAATTTTGTGGAAACTGAATTTGTGGCAACAGAAATATTCAATGGCCGAAAAGGACACTGAATCTAGTGTTGACTCCACATTTTAAAAAAGTTTTTGTATTCAACCATTCTGTTCAGAACTTTATTTATATGAATTGTAATCCTCTCACTTTTCTGGAAAGGTTCCATAACTCAAATTTCAGACTTTTCTGTTGGAGTTTAATGCTCTAGCCATGTAATTTGAAGAACATTCAGATGACAGGAAGAGACTATATAATAACCACCACTTTGTCAAGAACAATTCAGGATGTAATTGAGCAACATACTCAAATGGGCTTGTGCAGAATATGATGATTATGATAATCCTTGTATATTCACAAGATTACTGTCAAAATAAGGATAAAGGGCAAATCTAATAGAGAATGAATATGACTCATCTAGATAATTTTTCATTTTGAAGGAAGGGGTAATGAAGGTTTAAATATCAATATTTGGGAAATCGAGTTATATATTAGAGGTAAATGGGTTTTTGGTTTTCAATTCTGTGAAGGTGAATAGAGTTTTTTTTAGTGTGAGAACATGTTTCTTTGTAGCAGTGGGTCAAAACAGCATTTCCAAGAAATCATTTGATATAAATGAAATGCTCAAGCAAGCCACTTAGTGAGACAATTGCTGAAGTGTTTATTAATTTAAGATTTATGATTCAGAAAAAAAAGATAATGAAGAAAAGTTTAGGTTTTGGCAGTATCCAGCCAGTCAGAGCTGGAAAAAAGTCACAAAGAGTTAATGCAATCCATATCGACAATGTTGGAAAAAGCCAATTTTTTTTAGTGCTCACTGTGTTAGTCTGTGTCTGTGTGTTTTGGGAAGAGAGACTTAAGAGGGAGAATCACATCTGGTGAATGTTGAGAAATTCACTGGAAGGAAATGCTTGTGACCTTGACAGTTGAGTTAGAAATGTTAAAGAGAGAAATAATACTTCACTGGGGTCTAGTAACCTCTAAAATTATTGCGTTCTTCTTGCTATTTATGATGAGATCAATCCAAATTATTATATAAGTGGCTCAATAGCTCACACTGCAGCATCACAGCACCAGGGATCCGGGTTCAATTCCTGCCTCAGGCAACTATCTGTGTGGTGTTTGCACATTCTCCTCATGTCTGCATGGGTTTCTTCCGGGTGCTCTGGTTTCCTCTCACATTCCAAAGATGTGCAGGTCAGGTAGATTGGCCATGCTAAATTGCCCACAGGTTTAGGTGCATTAGTCAAGGGGTTAAAGTAGGGAAATGGGTCTGGTTGGGTTGCTATTTGGACGGTCAGTGTGGACTTGTTGAGCTAAAGGATCAATTTCCACATTGTAGGGAATCTAATCTAATACATTGTGGCATTAAAAAAAAATTGTGTAATAAACCTTTTTTTGTTTGAAGTACATTGGCAGTCTCATGTAAATATAGTCAGTGATTGACTAGCATAGGAACCAAATTGCCAATATTAGACTTATGGTCTATTGAGGTAAGGTTCACTCTGGAATCTGGCTTGATGATTACTAGGATCGCTAGGGATCATATCAGTCTGCTGCTGTTCACATCATTTGTGATAAGTCTGGAATGGCTGGATAGGTGAACATCCTGGATATCTGAAAGGAGAAATGTAGGAGACAGTTAGTTGAGGAAACGTGGAGTCAGGTGGAAAACAAGAGATCCATGATGACACCATCCTCAGCCAGATAACAGATGTGCATAAGGCAGGAATATGTCCTCAACTCGAATGTTCTCTCTAACACTGGATACAAAAACCTCAATTACTGCCAGCCAATGTTCTTTGTAAGCTATGTGCATGCATGACTGAGCAGCAGCTAAAAGAGCCTGCACAAAATCTACCATCCTCCAACATGTGAATTCGGTTCTGGTTTAACTATACCAATCAGATTATTCAAATATCTGCACAGGCAAAAGAAAATTTTTGAGAGAACATCACTGTCGTCACCATGCAAAGCACAGCCTCTTTCAAAGACCACTGGAGATACAGGCATGCCTGATCCTCTTGGTTTTGCTGAATCTCATTGTGATTAGGTATGACCTTGTCCAACACGAGAGGGTGAAGTACCAACAGGTGCTGCAATGTGTTTGAATAATGGACCTGCCACGGCTGAACAGATGGTGGTATGCGAAAACATGAGAGGTGGGTATCAGGCTGGTAGCATGGCTAGGGTTGTTTAGGTAAGGGAAAAAGTTAAATGTTAGGCATGATCTCCATTCGCTGATGAGTCAGTGATAAGGCTGCGATATGCCAAGCAGTATGAGAGGGTAACGGTGAGGGGTGTACTAGATGGTAGTCGAAGATATGATCACTAAACTTGACCACTTGTGAAGTAACTTAGCTTTATCTGGCACTGGTGCCAGGTTCTGGGGCCAGATTCTCAGAATTCATCTCCCTTACTACATTTTCCCATTTCCTTCACAGCCTGTGCCTTGAGATCTTCCTGATCCCTTGTGGAAATTTGATCTCCGTCTTCCTCTTGCAATTTCTTGTACTAGCCACCACATTCTCTCCTTGGCCTGTTTCTCTAATATATGTCCTCTTCATTACATTAATACCTTCTGAAACTTTCCACCAGATACTTAGCCTGAATTTATGCCCTCTTTAAGAGGAGTTAACCAAGCATCTTGCACTGGGCTATATGGTGCAAGCATGTTAATGGACCGACAGCATGAAGATTTGCACACTTGTCGCAATCTTCATGCTCAATAATGAATTTACAATATTCCTTTGATTTCTGAGAAGTGTTAACAACACTTAATGACATTAACAAATGATCTCACAGAATTGTTTGAAAACAGTATGAAGGGAGAAAATGTTTTCATTTGACAATTACAACCTGCCCTCTGTTCAAAACCAATCTGATGACCAAATAGTGGAAAGTTGATGTCTCAGCAGAAAATTACATTTCTGAATTTTTACCAGCTGACATAAGCAAAGCTGTTTCTCCTCACTGTTATGGCTCGGATACTTTGATAATGACACAAATTAGTATCATATTTCTCCTGGGCCTTGCTTTAATCCATATCATTACTTGGCAGAACCAAAGAAGAGATTAACAGTTATCTCTTAAATGTGTGATTTGTCTACATGCTCACAACTTTATGTAAAATGATCTCCTGTGTTAACACCCTATATTGGTCATTGCCAAATACAATCAAAACAAACGTCTCCAAAACTGTAGGAGGAGAAAGTAATATTAAAAAAATCACAGTGTATGGGCTCAATGTTGAGTCTACCTAAATGCCAGGATATTGTACAGTTGTTATATGACTTGACTTGTTCCAGTTACAGTGTGTGAAAATAACTTTCCTGAAGGTTTTCATGCCCAATGTTCTCAAATTCAGAAATGTGCCAGACTGTGACAATTGATTTTAAATTCATTCACATTACTAGCTGCATGGGAAATGCCAGCCCACCGCTGAATGAGAAACTTTTCTCCAAGTTGGCATGTTCACTAATAACACTAATATTGGAACATTTCTGAGTTATTTTTAGGAAAAGTTAGTCTAATAAGGCTCAACATGAATCTCACCTCTTGCCTCATTATCCCAGCTATTACGATGTCCTGGGAGGAATGGTTTCAGTGAAGGTCCCAATAGATACAAAACTGAACAAAACTTGTTCAAACTGAACAAAGCCCTTGAGTGTTTGATAATTATAAATAATTTGCTGATATAATTCATTGGAGCCCACATTGGTGAGTCTTTTGGGAAACAGAAAATTAACCCTGACTCAGTAGGGGCTGGAATGAATAGTGACAGAGCTGCCTTTACATTTTGTGAGGCCCACTTTTCGAAATGTCTTGGGGCCCCTCAACCTTGCTGGGAAAGTACATATTTATGTGCTATTGTCAAAACTTTCTGTATGAGGCATTCAGATCTGAAATTTAAGATCTTTAAATTGAAGAGATATGAATTGTTGCAAGCCATTAATTAAGATACTGATAAAACTGTACAGTTGATTCTGTAAGTGCATGTTACCCTCAGGGAGAACAGAGAATCGATGCAGCATTTTAAAGCTATAGCACAGATTTGGATCTGTGTTTTCTAACAGAGATGTTGAAATTATGAAACCTGTCCTTATGTTATTTTCTAAGTAATGTGGTGATGATGAGGTGATCATTGTAACTTCTTTGCTCCTATTTATGAATAATAGTTGGATTTATTTAGTGTTTTATCACATCTCTGAGGGGAGACAGTGGTGTAGTGGTAATATCACCGGACTAGTGAATCCGAGTTTAATAATCCAGGGACATATATTCAAATCCCATTCTGGCAGATGGTGAAATTTGAATTAAATAAAAAACTGGTTTAATGGTGACCAAGTACCCACTGTAAATTGTTATAAAAACCCATCTAATTCACTCATGTCCTTTATGGTAGAAAATCTGCCATCTTTGGAGAAAGTGAGGAGTATAGATGCTGGCGATCAGAGTCAAACAATATGTCACTGGCAAAGCACAGCAGGTCAGGCAACATCCGATGAGCAGGAGAGTCAACATTTCAGGCATAAGCCCTTCATTCCTGATCTGCTGTGCTTTTCCAGTGTCACACTTTTCAAATCTGCCATCTTTACCTGGACTGGCCTACATGTGAGACCAGACCTACAACAATGTTGTTAACTCTTAATTGCCATTTGTTAGGGCAATTAGGAATGGACACTAAGTGCTGACCTAGCCAGTGGTGCTCGCATCCCGTGAACAAATATGAAAACAATGATTCAAAACATTTAACTCAACTATGAAGCATAATGATTTCTATCTATTTGAACTGAAACAACTTCCCACTAACACTCATCATATATCTGTGCTTTTGGATGAGAAATGTTGACCAGACCAACCGAACAGCGCCCAGCTTTTTTCTGAATAGTAAGACATTGACTGCCTCAGCAAACAGGTATGGCAATGTGATGCAAATTTAACTAATGAGCATTGATTGAAATGTAAATAGCGCATAAACTTTGTGTTAGCTATTCAGTATGACGACTTCTGTATGCAGTCCCTGCTAACCATGCTGCTTATTGGCTCACATGTCAGCTAAAATGTGACTGTCTATAATTACTTAAAGCTCACATATATTTATGAAAGGAGAGGGGACTTATGGCTAAGCCAACCTCTCCTGTGACTGAAGTGTTTACAAAGGTTTCGTACCAGGTCCAGCAATTTCCTTTCTTCCCTCCCTTAGTATTCTTGGATGGATCCCATCAGATCCTGGGGACCTGCTGTTCAAAAAAGCTAACACCTTTTTTTATCAAATACCCAAGAATATCTACATGCCCCTCCCTAGACTCACTGTTCACCATGTCCTTCACCTTTGTGAATACCGATGCAAAGTATTCATTACCTCATTATTCACTTCCTCTGGCTCCTCCCATAAATTGCCTCCTTTGTCCTTGAGTGGACCTATTTTCCCTAGTCATCCACTTGTTCCTCGTATACTTTTAAATGCCTTGGGATTTTCATTAATTCTGTTGGCCAAGGATATTTCATGGTCCATTTTAGCCCTCCCAACTCCTTGTTTAAGTTCTTTCCTGCTTCCTTTATGTTTGATTAGGTTAGATTACAGTGTGAAAATAGGCCTTTCAGTCCAACCAGTCCACACCGACCCTCCGAAGAGTAACCCACCCAGACCTCTTTCCCTCTGACTGATGCACCTAACACTGTGGGCAATTTAGCATGGCCAATTCACCAGACCTGCACATCTTTGGACTGTGGGAGGAAACCGGAGCACCCGGAGGAAACACACGCAGACACCCACGGGGAGAATGTGCAAA
Source organism: Chiloscyllium plagiosum (assembly GCF_004010195.1). Taxonomy (NCBI): domain Eukaryota; kingdom Metazoa; phylum Chordata; class Chondrichthyes; order Orectolobiformes; family Hemiscylliidae; genus Chiloscyllium; species Chiloscyllium plagiosum. The sequence continues at coordinate 8,927,036 of NC_057741.1, forward strand.
CTCCACACAGACAGTTGCCCAAGGCAGGAATTGAACCTGGGACCCTGGTGCTGTCAGGCAGCAGTTCTAACCACTGAGCCACCATGCAGCAAAGGAGGCAGACGTAAAGTGTAAGAAACTGGCAGCAGACTCTTTTGTCTGCCTCCTTTGTCTTTTTGACTCAGGTCACAATTTCTCTTGTCATCCAAGATTCACGAATCTTGACATCCTTATCCTTCATGTTCAGGAACATGCTGGTCCTGAAGTCTAACCAACAGGCCTTTAAAAGATCCCCATATGACAGATATGAATTTACCTTCAAAGAGCCACTTTCAATCTATGCTCCCAAGTTCCTGCCTAATATTGTCGGAGTTAGCCTTACCCCAATTTTGTACTTTCACTTGGCGACTACTCTTATCTTCATCCAAAACTAATTTAAATCTTACAGAATTATGGTCACTGTTCCCAAAATGCTCTCCCACTAACATTTTGATCACCGAGCCAGGCTCATTACCCAATACCAGGTCCAATATGGCCCCTTCCCTATTGGACTATTTATATATTAATTCAGACACTCTCCTGGTTGCACTTAACAAACTCTCCCCCATCCAAGCCCTTGACACTAAGGGGGTGCCAATCAATATTGAGTCATCACTGAAGTCCAGCCCTCAACTCTTCTCCAATGTGAGCAGCAACCCAGAGACCTGAAGGCGAATGGGTTATCTGACTGTGAAAGGTTTGAGGTAATCATCTTCTTATATGATGTGTATGCAGTAGGAGATGGAAATCAGGAGCTGCCTATCCCCTCCATTCCTTGTCCAATTATATTGCCCTCATCACTGAAGGTCAACAGTTTACCAGTAAGGTGACATAACAGAATTCTTGGGTCTAGATTAGAATGGTGCTGGAAAAACACAGCAGTTCAGGCAGCATCCGAGGAGCAGTAAAATCAGTCATGTCAATGACATTTGTGCCCTATAGTGCTGACAATAATAATCGGTTTATTTATAATTTGTAAGTAGCTTATGTTCCATTCGTGTAGTTGTGCGACATGCTTAACTAGATTCTGCGTTCCAAACAAAGTGCAAATCATATAGTATTTTGGGAAACACTGACTACAGCACATATGTGGGCAATTGTGTTTCCATCTTTTGACAGAGCTCTCAGACATTCTAAAAGATGACAAAAAACAGTATTCTTGTTTGCTGCACAACATATTCACCTTTATCTGCAATTATTCCTCAACTATTTCTATGACACAAATCAATTCTTTTGTTTACTCATGGCATATGGGTATCTCTGGCTGGGCCAGCATTCATTGTCCATCCCTAATTGCCCTGCAGAGGGTGGTGATGAATTGTCTTCTTGAACCTGCTGAAATCCATCTGGTGTAAGTAGACCCAAATGCTGTTGAGGAAAGATTTCTCGGATAAAGAAGCAGAGACACTGAGGGAAGGCTGGTATATTTGCAAATCAGGTTTGTGAGTGGCTTTGAGGGGAAATTATAGGTGTTGGAGTTCTCATGTATCTGCTGCTATTGTCCTTCTAGATGGTTATGGTTTCAGATGTGGAAGGTGCTCTCTCAGGTGCCTTGGTGAATTTCTGCAGTGCATCTTGTAGATAGTATACTGTTGCTACTGAGTGTCAGTGGTGGAGGGAGTGAATGTATGCGAATGGGGTGCCAGTCAAAAGGGCTGTATTGTTCTGGATGGTGTCAAACCCCTTGAGTGTTGTTGGAGCTGTCCTCATCCAGGCAAGGGGGGAATATTTGATCACACTTTTAACTTGTGTCTCTTGATGGTGGATAGTTAATGGGGCATCAGGAAGGAAGTTATTTGATGCAAGATTCCTAGCCTCTGGCCTATTTGTACAGCCAACATATTTATGTGGCTAGTCCAGTTCAGTCTCTGGTCAATGTCAACTCAGGATGTTCATAGTGAGAGACTTAATGATGGAAATGCCACTCAATGTCAAAGGACAAAGGTAGGTTCTTTTTTGTGGAGATGGTTAATTGCTTGGCATTTGTAAATGTCACATGTCACCTAAATAATTTCCAGGTTGTGCAGCATTTCAATGTGGACAGTTTCGGTAAGTGAGAAATCAGGAATTGTGCAGAAAATTGTTCAATTATCAGCTAACATCCTAATCCTGATATTATGATAGAGGGATGGTCATTGATAAAGCAGCTGAAGATAGTTGAACCTAAGACCATGACCCTGAGGAACTCCTGCAGGGATGCCCTGAAGCTGAGATGACTGACTTCCAACAACTAAGCCATCTTTCTTGTGTTACTTATGACTCCACACAGTGACCAGTTTCTCCTTGATTCCCATTGAGTCTCGTGCTGTTTGGGCTCCTGGATGTCACACTTGATTAAGTGCAGCCTTGGCACAAAGAGCTGTTAGTTTCCCCTCACATCTGGAATTCTGCCCTTTTGTTCAATGCTGTAATGAGCTGAATGGCCCTGACAAAGTCCAAACTGAGCATCTGTGGGCAGGTTTTAGCAGCAAAAGTGCTGCATGATAGCACTGTTGATCACCCTTCATCACCTTATTGCTGATCAAAAATAGACTTATGGAATGGTAATTGGCTGGGTCGGATTTGTCCTGCTTTGTTATTTATATATGATATGGCTGTGTTATTTTTCACATTGTTGGATAAATGTAGATATCATAGCTATACTAAAACAGCTTGGCTAGGGGTGTGGCAAGTTCTGGAGCACATAGCTTCAGTACTATTACTAGAATGCTGTTAGGGCCCACACCTTTGCAGTATCCACAGCCTTCAGGCATTTCTAGATATCAAGTCGAGTGAGTCATATTGGATGTTGACTAGTATCTGTGATGCTGGGATCTCTGAAGGAAGGTGAAATGGATCAGCCACTTCACATTTCTGTCTGTGAATGAATACAAATGTCTCAGCATCGACTTTTTCACTGGTGGTCTCGGCTCCCCCATCATTGAGGATGGGGATATTTGTGAAACTTCCTCCCGTGAGTCGTTTAGTTGTCTCTTACTACTCACTATGAGATGCGGCAGGGCTGCAGAATTCTGTCATCATCTGTTGCAGACCCAGCCCAGCAACAATGTCCGTGAGACTCAACCAGCTCAGTCAGTCATGGTGCTATGTAAAACTGTTTTTCTATGCAGACCACTCAGTCATTCTAAATGATGGCAAAGATCTACGATACCCGTCCTGCACAAAACATTCCCTTCTATCTGTTAGTATTACTCAATTATCACCATTACTTAAGTCAATGTTATTTAATGCATGGTATGTGGGCATTTCTGACTGGGCCAACAGTTAGTGACCATCCCGAGTTGCCCTCAAGAAGGTGGTGTTGAGATGCTTTCTTGGACAACACAGTCTATTTGGTGTAAGTAGACCCACAGTAAGCATGTTAAAAAAAACACTTTGCCGTTCCCAACCCATTCCTACCTTCAGTGCTTCATTTAAACAGTGTTCAACATAGAGCAATACTGAGGCATCAGCCGAGGGAAGACAGTATGTGATAATCAGTAGGAAGTTTCCTTGCTCATGTTTGACTTGATGCCATGACTCAATACTGAGGACGTCTGAGGCAATTCCTTCCCAACTGTACCATCCACTCTGCAGAGGTAGTGATCACATTGCCAGAGATGAAGGCATGATTTAAGTTTACGATTATGGTATAATTCTGTGAGTGTGACTATGTCAGGTCATTGCTTGACTTATGAGACAGCCCTCCTAATTTTAACACCAGGCTCCAATTTTAACACCAGGGAGGGTTTTGCAGGATCGGCAGGGCTGAGTTAGCCATTGTTGTTTTTGTTGAAACTTTATTGCTGGAACAGCACAGCAGGTCAGGCAGCATCCAGGGAACAGGAGATTCGACGTTTCGGGCACAGGCCCTTCTTCAGGAATTCCTGAAGAAGGGCCTGTGCCCGAAACGTCGAATCTCCTGTTCCCTGGATGCTGCCTGACCTGCTGTGCTGTTCCAGCAATAAAGTTTCAACTTTGATCTCCAGCATCTGCAGACCTCACTTTCTCCTCCATTGTTGTTTTTGTTGCTTAGATCGATTTACAGTGGTCTATCTGGTTTCAATCGCTTTCAAAGACTGTTTACTGGTTAGATACAACTGAATGGTTTTCTAAGCCAGTTTGGTGGATGTTGATGTAGACTAGGTTAGGTCAGGACAACAGCTTTCCTTTCCTAAAGGACATTATTGAACCAGGTTGGCTTTTATAATCATTTCATGGTTATCATTAGACTTTCAGTTTCAGTTTTATTTGATTCAATCCATCAAATGTGGGCTCCCAGAACATTTCCTGACCCTCCAGGTTAGTAGTTCAGTGACTAACCATTACACCATCACCTGCTCCAGTTGAAGGAAGTATTTTATTACTTACTTAATTGAATCATAGGGCTAGATTTAACAAATAAATCAACCAGGCCTCCTCCCCCAAGTCTCATGAAATATTGCATACGGGCAATACACCAGACTGGGTTACAATCTGTGATTGAGACCCAAAGTTGGAAGTCTGCCGCCTGTTCACAAATCATTTAATTAAAAAAAAACAGTTAAAGCAATTAACATGTCCTGCTCCACTTCATGACATTCACAGAGGTGAAATGGAGTTGTAATTCATGTCTAGTTTGTGAGGGTGGCCCTAGGTAGATGAATAGGCCTACAAACTGGTCATTTCTTAGATGTAGCTGCACAGTCTGCTGTTGAAGCTGAGAATGTTGAGGTTTTTTTGATATCTTTTCAATATGTTACAGGATAAGAGGAGCATTGTGAGAAGGGTGAGAGCGCAGGAGTCCTGGACAAAGAGATATCCTTGAGAGTGATAACTTCAATAAGGAATCCAGACTCTCACTATGAAGCTTTTACACTTTGGAGCAGGCTGACAACTCCCAGAATGGTGATGCTCTCTCAGGCTCTCTGTCTCTGTCTCTCTTTCTGTCTCAAAAGGCAATGATGTTGTGAAATGCTAACTGGGGAGATCCGTTTGAATTGTGTAGGGGGACATTCCCGCCTCAGACGACTGACTGTGTGGAGTTTGCCAAAGATGTGCAGGTCAGGTGAATTGGCCATACTAAATTGCCCGTAGTGTTAGGTATGGGGTAAATGTAGGGGTATGGGTGGGTTGCACTTCGGCGGGTCGGTGTGGACTTTTTGGGCCGAAGGGCCTGTTTCCACACTGTAATGTAATGTAATCTAATCTAATCTAATCTAAAACTTACAGAGTCATAGAAATGTACAGCACGGAAACAGACCCTTTGGTCCAAACCCGTCCATGCTGATCAGATATCCCAACCCAATCTAGTCCCACCTGCCAGCACCTGGTCCATATCCCTCCAATCCCTTCCTATTCATATACCCATCCAAATGCCTCAAATGTTGCAATTGTACCAGCCTCCACCACTTCCTCTGGCAGCTCATTCCATACACGTACCAACCTCTGTGTGAAAAAGCTGCCCCTTAGGTTTCTTTTATATCTTTCCCCTCTCACCCTGAACCTATGCCCTCTAGTTCTGAACTCCCCCACCCCAGGAAAAAGACGTTGTCTGTTTATCCTATCATGCCCCTCATGATTTTATAAACCTCTATAAGGTCACCCCTCAGCCTCCGGATGGAGACCAGAATTGCCCGCAATATTCCAAAAGTGGCCTAACCAATGTCCTGTATAACCGCAACATGACCTCCCAACCCCTGTACTCAGTACTCTGACCAATAAAGGAAAGCATACCAAACACCTTCTTCACTATCCTATCTACCTGCGACTCCACTTTCAAGGAGCTATGAGTCTGCACTCCAAGGTCTCTTTGTTCAGCAACGCTCCCTAGGACTTTACCTTAAGTGTATAAATCCTGCCAAGATTTGCTTTCCCAAAATGCAGCATCTTACATTTATCTAAATTAAACTCCATCTGCTACTTCTCAGCCTATTGGCCCATCTGATCAAGATCCCTTTGTAATCTGAGGTAACCTTCAGCATCTTACATTTATCTAAATTAAACTCCATCTGCCACTTCTCAGCCTATTGGCCCATCTGATCAAGATCCCTTTGTAATCTGACGTAACCTTCTTCGCTGTCCACTACACCTCCTATTTTGGTGTCATACTTACTAACCACACCTCTTATTCTTACAACCAAATCATTTATATAAATGATGAAAAGTCGAGGACCCAGCACCGATCCTTGTGGCACTCCACTGGTCACAGGCCTCCAGGCTGATGTACTGGAGGTGACTATGACTTTAAATGTTAATATTTCAGACTCACTCCAAGTATCAAGCAGGGACCTTTGCAGCACATCATTTCAGTAAGGTCCCGATGGATGCATGGTTTAATCACTTTTAGCAAGAATGAGGTTAGTCAGGTTGGACGGGACAAAGGACTTGGGTGCATTATGAAATTTCCAAATATTCAAGGAGTATGATACATTAGTCATGTGTAACTAATAAGCTTACAATGAGTTCACTTTTGGCATTTGTGGATTGTAAAAGGTTGAACTGCTTCAAGTTCCGATTAGCAAGTGATTGCTGGCAAATGATCCTACTGTTCAGTGCATGGTATCCTGGCAATTGTGTCCTGGGGACCAGAATAATGCATATACATCCTCAGGCACTTGAAGATGCTCCAACTGTTCTTCATCACACAACATTGGATAGGTAGATACAACAAACTCAATATTATCTACACCCAAACTATCTCTCAAGAGCTATCATTCATCTGCTCAAAATGAGATTTAAGTGTGTGGACTGAGTAATTGGTGAATTGTAATATGACTGAGCTCCAGTCTCCCTATCAATCATATTCTTCTGTAACCTGCTAAACATGGTGCTTTGAGGAAGAGGGGTCTGGACAGAGGACAATTCATTAGATTTATCAACATCTTCTGGTGAGGAAGATTCTGACGAGTAGCATGGGATGCCAGGCCATCCAGCAGCAGGTCCTGAGGGAAAACAAACATTGGGCCCTCAGGGAACACAGGGAACACAGAATTCTTTCATAATACGATGCTTGAAAGTTCATGTTTTGTTTCAGTCTTAAAAAGGTAATCATTCGCTGAAACACCAAGCATGTATTGCTCAAGATTTGCTTTTAACAAAATTGTTAACAGAATTTCTTACAGTAACCACTGCAGAGAATTCCCTTCTCTGTTACATCGGAGGTGTTTAATTTAACTGGCCTCAGTTCACCTTAGAGTCACAAGAGTCTAATCGCCTCTGCCCTTTGTCTTCAAACATCTAAGGTTAGCTGCTCTCAGCTCTGAGTAACCCCTTCAGTGTTTTCACTAAATATGTCTGCTCTCAAATTGTAAAACTAAACTCTTTGCTCTGAGGCAATCTGTCTTTTAACATTGTCTGCCATCTCCCTTCTTTGCAAGTAACTGTTTTTCACATTCAGTTTCAAAACTTCTACAAAATTGTCAAACTCAAGGTAAGCCAAGGAAAATTCTAGAACTTTTTTACCTGAAACTTAAGGCGCAACCTTTACATTTGCTCCTAAAACTCTTCCAATATAAACAAAACTCCATTGTCCGCTGTCTCGTACTATATTTTAAAAGGGGCCACTATTTCTCCAAAAATGTTTACAAGTTAATCATTAAAACCCTTTATGGACATAGAACAAGCATATATGCCATTTCAAAATTCAATCTCTAAAATAAATGAGATGAATCAATATATGTAACACTTTTCCATCCTCTTTCAACAACTGGCACATATCAGAGACAATGTTTGATGTCATAGAATACCTACAGCATAGAAAGAGGCCGTTTGGCCCAACGAGTCTACATCAACCATCTGGACACCATTCCATCCAGACCCCTGTAACCCTGCATTTACATTGGCTAATCCATCTAGCCTGCATATCCTTGGACACTACAGGCATTTTTAAATACTGCTGATCAACCTAACGTGCACATCTTTGGACAGTGTTGGAAACTGAAGCACTCAGTGAAAACCCCCAGGCAGACATGGGGAGAATATGGAAACTGCACACAGTCACTCAAGGCTGGTAGAGAACCCAGCTCCCTGGCAGTGTAAGTGCTAACCACTGAGATGCTATACCATCCTGGCAAATTGGCAAAGATTATGTAGTCTCTTGTAAACACACCCTCCAAGCTTCACCACAATTGCTGACCTTGTCCTTCCCGGCTTCCTCAGTCTGATGGGGAGGTCACCTCTTGCCATCCTGCCACATGAGAAGTTCTCGCTATTCACTCACAGTCTGAAGGAGAGTTCACAGGAAGATACTATCAATCCGAGGGCTAATGGCAGCTGAAGCAAGAGGGGTGGTTCAATGCTTTCAGCTATGGGGCTTTACTGGATGGGCAGAATCAGAGCTGACACAAATGTCACCAAGATGACAACAGCGACTCTTGATCTACTTCCCAAGTAATTAAAAGATTTTCTTTCTACTGTTTTAAATCTGTCACAGTTTGTCTAGAAAGTGATAGTTCATATACAGGAAGATAATTTAGCACCCTTTTGGGTATTTGTGTTATTGTTAAGATTGTTGCTTGAATAACTTAGGATTTGGCTGGTTGTAGGATCGTCGACCTCTGTTCAACATACAAGGCTTTGTGTGTGGGAAATAATATCTCATGAACTTGACTGAGTTTTTTTGAAGAGGTAACCAAGAGGATTGATGAGGGCAGAGCGGTGAACGTGATCTATATGGACTTCAGTAAGGCGTTCGACAAGGTTTCTCACCATAAACTGGTTAGCAAGGTTGGATCTCATGGAATACAGGGGGAGCTAGCCATTTAGATACAGAACTGGCTCGAAGGTAGAAGACAGAGGGTAGTGGTGGTGGGTTGCTTTTCAGACTGGAGGCCTGTGACCAGTAGTGTCCCACAAGGATCAGTGTTGAGTCCACTACTTTTCGTCATTTATATAAGTGATTTGGCTGTGAACATAGGAGGTATAGTTAGTAAGTTTGCAGATGACACCAAAATTGGATTTGTAGTGGACGGCGAAGAAGGTTACCTCAGAGAGTACAGTGTGATCTTGATCAGGTGGGCCAATCGGCTGAGGAATGGCAGATATAGTTTAATTTAGAAGAATGTGAGGTGCTGCATTTTGGAAATGCAAATCAGAGCAGGACCAAACACCTAATGGTAAAGTCGTAGAGAGTGATGCTGAACAAAGAGACCCTGGAGTGCAGGTTCATAGCTCCTTGAAAGTAGAGTCGCAGTTAGATAGGATAATAAAGAAGATATTTGGTATGCTTTCCTTTATTGGTCAGAGCATTGAGTATAGGAGTTGGGAGGTCATGTTAGGGCACTTTTGGATTATTGCGTGCAATTCTGGCCTCCTTCCTATCAGAAGGATGTTGTGAAACTTGAAAGGGTTCAGAAAAGATTTACAAGGATGTTGCCAGGGTTGGAGGATTTGAGCTATAGGATAGGCTTATTAGGCTGCGGTTATTTTCCCTAGAGAGTCAGAGTCTGAGGGGTGACCTTATAGAGGTTTATAAAATGAGGGGCATGGATAGAATAAACAGACAAGGTCTTTTCCCTGGGGTGGGGGAGTCCAGAACTAGAGGGCATAGGTTCAGGGTGAGAGGGGAAAGTTATAAAAGAGACCTGAGGGGCAACTTTTTCACGCAGAGGGCAGTCCGTGTATGGAATAAGCTGCTAGACGAAGTGGTGGAGGATGGTACAATTACAGCATTTAAAAGGCATTTGGATGGGTATATGAATAGAAAGGCTTTAGAGCGATATGGGCCAAGTGCTGGCAAATGGGACTAGATTCTGTTTGGCTATCTGGTCGGCATGGATGAGTTGGACCAAAAGGTTTGTTTCCATGTTGTATGTCTCTATGATTCTATGATTCTAATTATTTCACCAATCTTTGAATCTCAGTTTTCATTATGTCTTTTTGCACTTTTGTTTGCAAACTGCAGAAGTTTATGACTTCTAAGGCTGTTCACCCTTGATAAGAGTAGCCCTTTAAATTGAATACTTCAGCCAATTTCTGGCTTATGAACAGGCACCTACCTCTCTTACCAGTCCACGCTGGGGGAAGCAATGGCCAACTGACTGCTCATTGAACAACTGATGATTGATTGCATTGGAAACATCGAAAGAGTTGGGAGTCATTGGAACATGTGATAAACTAAAGATTTATCTGGCAAAGGAAAAAGCAGGAACCATTCTGTCTTCCACATTGTTTAATTAACAATATACAGAAGAACATAAGTGCAAGACTGCTCTACCCTTTCACAGGGAGCTAGCACCTTCAATACATTACCTGTGCTGACACCATTTGTTAAAGTTCACTTGAGAATGTAAGTTTTGAAAAAAAGTTTTGTGATTCGCATATGGAAGAAGTGAAACTAACATGGTCATTCTAACAGATGAGAGACTTAACAAACAATCAAGATATTTTTCAATGTATAATTTCAGTTACATCACACTGTAAACTTTTGCTATAAATTCTGTGTCTTACAATTGTGTCCTCCACAACTGCCTGATGAGGGAGCGGCGCCCGAAAGCTAGTGCTTCCAATTAAACCTGTTGGACTATAACCTGGTGTTGTGTGATTTTTAACTTTATACGCCCTAGTCCAACACTGGCATCTCCAAATCATACATATATAATATTGCCATCTGCTGCCACACTTGAGGCTTTGCTGATGCTTTTGTGGGGACTGACCTCTGCCGACAATGACATTCTAATTTAAACGTAATTTTGTTTTGAGCATTTGTTTTTTCTCACAATGCCCCTTTAAGGGGTGTTCATCTTTTAATTTGGTTTTATTGGTTTAATTTAATGCTGTTTATCAAAGAGTATCCAGCTCTCCTTACCTTCCCTCACTTCTATTGTTGTTGCACAAGCACTAGGACTGTGTTTGTAAAGTTCTACATTTAGAGATAGGGGAGATTTGATGGCAGAGAAAAAAGTAACAGTGGTTACAAGAAATAACAGGAGTGATTTGGTGGTGGTAAAAAATGAATGCTCAGACATGTGTGAAAGCATCTATAGGTAAAACAAAAGCCCGAGATTCACTAGAGTTGAGACCAGGGTTAAAATATTAAACTGAGTACAAATGGTGCTATTAGGCTTGTATTCTGTGGAATGTAGATGGTTAAGGAATGATCTAATTGAGGTACTTAAGATGATTCAAATATTTGACAGATATTTCTGGTGATGGGAATGTAAGAAAAAAGGAAGAGAAGGGTGTACAGATCAACTGTCCCCTCTGTGACAATCCAGCTTTTAGAGAGTATATTGCTGCATGGGCGGCAGCTGTACATCCTTCATCTCCTAGTCCACCATTCAGGCATGTTTTGGCCCTCTGTCATTCCCTTCGGTAGAGAGCAGGAATACCCAGTCATCCCACTCCAAGCCCAATCTGGTCAGGTGCTCTCTACACTGCAATTCTCCCCTTATCGATGGAGATGTAACGTGAAGGGTTTTGTATACTGGAGTCATAGAGTCATAGAGATGTACAGCATGGAAACAGACCCTTCGGTCCAACCCGTCCATGCCGACCAGATATCCCAACCCAATCTAGTCCCACCTGCCAGCATCTGGCCCATATCCCTCCAAACCCTTTCTATTCATATACCAATCCAAATGCCTTTTAAATGTTGCAATTGTACCAGCCTCCACCACTTCCTCTGGCAGCTCATTCCATACACGTACCACCCTCTGCATGAAAACTTTGTCCTTGGGTCTCTTTTATATCTTTCCCCTCTCACCCTAAACCTATGCCCTCGAGTTCTGGACTCGCCACCCCAGGGAAAAGACTTTGTCTATTTATCCAATCCATGCCCCTCATAATTTTGTAAACCTCTATAAGGTCATCCCTCAGCCTCCGACGGTCCAGGGAAAACAGCCTGTTCAGTCTCTCCCTATAACTCAAATCCTCCAACCTTGGCAACATGCTTATAAATCTTTTCTGAACCCTTGCAAGTATCACAACATCTTTCCAAAAGGAAGGAGACCAGAATTGCACGCAATATTTCAACCAATGTCCTGTACAGCTGTAACATGACCTTCCACCTCCTAAACTCAATACTCTGACCAATAAAGGAAAGCATACCAAACGCCTTCTTCACTATCCTATCTACCTGCGACACCACTTTCAAGAAGCTATGAACCTGCACTCTAAGGTCTCTTTTTCAGTATCACTCCCTAGGACCTTACCATTAAGTGTATAAGTCCTGCTAAGATTTACTTTCCCAAAATGCAACACCTCGCATTTATCTGAATTAAACTCCATTTACCACTTCTCAGCCCATTGGCTCATCTGATCAATCTGTTGTAATCTGAAGTAACCCTCTTCACTGTCCACTACACCTCCAATTTTGGTGTCATCTGCAAACTTACTAACTGTACCTCTTATGCTCACATCCAAATCATTTATATAAATGATGAAAAGTAGTGGACCCAGCACAGATCCTTGTGGCACTTCACTGGTCACAGTCCACCAGTCTGAAAAACAACACTCCACCAGCACCTTCTGGTCTTCTACCTTTGAGCCAGTTCTGTATCCAAATGGCTAGTTCTCCCTGTATTCCGTGAGATCTAACCTTACTAACCAGTCTACATGGGGAACCTTGTTGAACGCCTTACTGAAGTCCATATAGATCACATCTACTGCTCTGCCATCATCAATCCCCTTTGTTACTTCTTCAAAAACTCAATCAAGTTTGTGAGACATGATTTCCCACGCATGTTGACTATCCCGAATCAGTCCTTGCCTTTCCAAATACATATACATCCTGTCCCTCAGGATTCCCTCCAACAACTTGCCCACCACCGACATCAGGCTCACTGGTCTATAGTTCCCTGGCTTATCCTTACCACTCTTCTTAAAGAGTGGCACCATGTTTGCCAACCTCCAGTCTTCTGGCATCTCAACTGCGATTATCGATGACACAAATATCTTAGCAAGAGGCCCAGCAATCACTTCTCTAGCTTCCCACAGAGTTCTCAGGTGCACCTGATCAGGTCCTGGGGATTTATCCACCTTTATGTGCTTCAAGACATCCAGCACTTGCTCCTCTGTATTATGGACATTTTTCATGATGTCACCATCTATTTCCCTACATTCTATATCTTCCATGTCCTTTTCCACAGTGAATACTGATGCAAAATACTCATTTAGTATCTCCCCCATTTTCTGCGGGTCCACACAAAGGCTGCCTTGTTGGTCTTTGAGGGGCCCTATTCTCTCCCTAGTTACCCTTTTGTACTTAATGTATTTGTAAAAACCCTTTGGATTCT
>NC_057741.1:8941735-9003987 GCF_004010195.1 Chiloscyllium plagiosum
TCGTAGCACTGGGAGTAATCCAGATATTACTACTCTCGAGGACCTCCTTTTTAAATTCCTGCCTAACTCTCTGTAATCTCCCTTCAGAACCTCAACCTTTTCCCTTCCTATGTTGTTGGTTCCAATGTGGACAATGACCCCTCTCCCCCTTGAAAACATTCTGCACCGTCTCTGAGACATCCTTGATCCTGGCACCAGGGAAGCAACATGCCATTCTGATTTTTTCTCTGCTGGCCATAGAAACATCTGTTCGTGCCTCCGACTAGAGAGTCCCCTAAAACAATTGATCTCTTGGAACACGACGAACCCCTTATTGCGTTACAGTCAGTCTCAATACCAGAAACTTGGCTGTTCATGCTATATTCCCCTGTGAATCGATCACCCTCTACATTTTCCAAAACAGCATACTTGTTTGAAATAGGGATAGCCACAGAAGACTCCTGCACTAACTGCCTACCTCTGTTAACTTTCCTGGAGATAACTCATTTACGTGACTGTATCTGCGACTTTCCCCCCTTCTTATAACTGCCATCCATCACAAACCGTTGCTGTTGCAAATTCCTCATTGCCTCTAATTGTCTCTCCAACCGATCCATTCAATCTGATAGGATTTACAACCAACAGCATTTATTGCAGATATAATCCACAGTAACCTGTAAACTCTCCTTAAACTCCCACATCTGACAAGACGTGCACATGACTCTACTAAAGGCCATTTTTGCTCCATCGCAAACTCCAGACCCAGAAAATAACACCGCCTTATTCCTCTACAAAACACTACCCCAGGCTAAATTAATAGTTATGTCTTATATTTTAAGTTTAATCAAGAGACATATCTCAAAAAACATATAATCAAGAAAGAACCCACTCTACTCACTACTGCAGACTTTCTGTAGGTCACACTTAAAACTATTCACTTATCTGTTTCTGTGCTGTGACTTCGCCGAAACAGTTCCTCCAAGATCAGCTGTGAATTTCACTGTTTGTTAATTTTCCCAGGCGCACTCCGATGTCCAGCTGTATATGAATTCATACAGCAAAGACAGTAACTGTGCAGGTTCACTGTTGTGCCAGTTTCTTTCTCTCTCTCTCACCTGCACTGACCTCACCATGTGCTTCCTTTGTCTGTATATCTCCTTTTTTAAAACTGCTGTTGTTTTGACCTTTTTTCCCGACGTTCCAAAGTAATGCAACAGCATATGAAACAGTAATTGCTGCTCCTGTTACAGCCAGAAATTTTTCCTGTGCTCCAGCTTGGATTACCCAGAATCCTATATACTGAACAATGGGATGTTAATGTGAGTCACAGCCTCCCAGACAGAATTTAATGACTGTGGTCTTGAGGAGCCTGCAGTCCATAGGTTCATAGGGTATGTCAGGTTGCAGTACCACTCCCTATTTTTTGTGGAAATGGATCCTCAGTTTCTGTTTGCACTTCAGCCCCATGCTCCAGATCTTTGGCCATTTGGTGCGGATTAGGCTGGAAAGATCAGATGGTCTCCTCATAGATCTGCTCCTGGAATTTGCCAATGTAGCTATCAGCGAATCCAGGCAGTTGGCCAGAGAGTTTTGTTAAGACCCAACTGTCTATCTCTCTTCTGTGGTTACAACTGTTCATGGCTGCCCTAGGGTAGAGTGTGCAGAGTATCCACTGGCATTTTCAGGCCTTTTGCAACTGGTGAGGATGGCGGGGGCTTGAGGTGTTATCACTCACTAAAATAATTTAATAACAATTTAACTGTGATGAGTTTCCTTTTAATTTTGTATCTGTTCCAGTGCTCTTTTAAGAGGTAGAGTATTTCCTAGATTGTGAATTTGACTAATGGATTGTTCAGAAGAGTACGTATACTCAACTGACACTTCACATGCAACATTAGCAACATGTACTTCCCCTTCTGTCTTCCTGAACCCACAGTAAGTGTGAAGCTCAGCCAGCCTCAGAGAATTCAGGTGCATTGTGAGCAGAAAGAGTTTTCACCTCATATTATCTGCAGGGGGGTACTGTTGGTATGTGTAAGGTTTTCAGGATGCCAGCATAACTCTTCCATTCTGCGACAGTCCCAATTGTGAACTCCCAATCAGCAGAGGCGGAGGCATGTTGATAATGTCATGGACTAGTAATCCAGAGACTCAGATAAATGCTTTTGGGCTGAATTCAAATCCCATCACAGCACATG
Source organism: Chiloscyllium plagiosum (assembly GCF_004010195.1). Lineage (NCBI taxonomy): Eukaryota > Metazoa > Chordata > Chondrichthyes > Orectolobiformes > Hemiscylliidae > Chiloscyllium > Chiloscyllium plagiosum. The sequence goes on from NC_057741.1 coordinate 8,943,913, forward strand.
AGACAGACATCGGTGGTGGGCAAGTTGTTGGAGGGAATCCGGAGTGACAGGATTTACATGTATTTGGAAAGGCAAGGATTGATTAGAGATAGTCAGCATGGCTTTGAGTGTGGGAAATCATGTCTCACTAACATGATTGAGTTTCTTGAAGAAGTAACATCGAGAGTAGAGTGGTAGACGCGATCTATTTGGATTTCAGTAAGGTGTTCGACAAAGTTCCTCATGGGATACTGCTTGCATGGTTAGATTTCATGGAATACAGGGAGAACTAGCCATTTGGATACAGAACGAGCTCAAAGGGAGAAGACAGAGGGTGTTGGTGGGGGGTTGTTTTTCAGATTGGAGGACTATGGCCAGTGGAGTGGCACAAGGATCGGAGCAGGGTCCAATGCTTTTTGTCATTTATATAAATGATTTGGATGTGAACCTAACAGGTGGAGTTAGTAAGTTTGTGGATGACACCAACATTGGAGGTGTAGTGAGCAGTGAAGAAGGTTACCTCAGAGTACAACAGGATCGTGATCAGATGGGCCAATGGGCTGTGGAGTGGCAGGTGGAGTTTAATTTCGATCAATGCGAGGTGTTGCATTTTGGAAAACGCAAATCAGAGCAGGACTTATATACTTAATGATAAAGTCCTGGAGAATGTTGCTGAACAAAGAGACCTTGGAGTGCGTGTTCATAGTTCCTTGGAAGTAGACTCACACATCGATAAGATAGTGAAGAAGGCATTTGATATGCTTTCCTTTATTGGCCAGAGCATTGAATATAGGATTCAGGAGGTCATGTTGCGGCTGTACAGGACATTGGTCAGACCACTTTTGGAATATTGCATGCAATTCTGGTTTCCTTCCTATTAGAAGGATGTTATGAAACTTGAAAGGGTTCAAAAAGGACTTACAAGGATATTGCCAGGGTTGGAGGATTTGAGCTATGGGAGAGGCTGAATAAGCTGGAGCTGTTTTCCCTGGAGCATCGGAGGCTGAGGGGTGACCTTATAGAGGTTTATAAGATCATGAGGGGCACGGATGTGAATAGACAAAGTCTTTTCCCTGAGATGGAGGAGTGCAGAACTAGAGGGCACAGCTTTAGGGGGAGAGGGGAACAATATAAAAGGGACCTAAGGGGCAACGTTTTCACACGGAGAGTGGTGCATGTATGGAATGAGCTGCCAGAGGAAGTGGTGGAGGCTGGTACAATTGCAACATTTAAAAGGCATCTGGATGGGTATACCAATAGGAAGGGTTGAGAGGGATATGGGCCAGGTGCTGGCAAATGGGTCTAGATTAAGTTAGGATATGTGGTCGGCATGGGCAAGTTGGACCGAAGGATCTGTTTATGTGCTGTACATCTCTGTGACACTATGACTGTAAGCATTACAATTTGAATTCAAATAAAAAATTGACATTAGACTTGTGTCGATCTGAGGCAACTGAATGCCTTTCTTGCTGCAGTGTGTTGGGTGGCTGTATGCTACATTCTCTGGATTCTTGAGCCCTCTGGGACCCAGCAAAATCCTATATTCCCATTGCAGTTCTCAAATAATGCTATGCTGGTGCAACTATCAAAGGATCAACCTTCACTATTGAAGTGCCTTTAGGAAAGCCCAATTCTTTAAGACCTCCACTTTATTTTAGTCCTTTCACATCTCACATAAATTCTCATGGATGTCTTCAGCTCGGGGCATTGGAGGGATACATGCCTAGCCCATTGAGCCCACTCATTGCTTCTTTGACTCATAAATGAAGCTACACCATGGCAGCCTGGAAACCATTATATTCACTTGATGTTATTCTTCTTCTGTGTCCCCATGAACATTTATGTTCTCTCAATGTGCTCACATGCCAGAGAATTGCAGCATAGATAGAAAGCATAGATAGATGGCCCCACCATTTGTAGAAGGGACTCCACTGCCTCTGGGCCTTTTTAAAAATTCACTCATGGGACATGAGTGTCACTGATTGGGCCAGCGTTTGTTGACAGTCCCTAATTGCCCTTTGAGAAGGTGGTGGTGAGCTGCTTTCTGGAACAGTTGCAATCACATGCTGTAGGTAGACCCACAAGGAAATTTGGGATTTTGACCCAGTGACAGTGAAGGAATGGTGACATATTTTTCAAGTCAGAATGGTGAGTGTCTTGGAGGGGAACTTGCAGGTGATGCTATTCCCCTGTATCTGTCTGCCCTTGTCTTTCTAGATAGTCGTGGGTTTGGATGGTGTAGCCTAAAATCTTTGGTGAATTTCTGCAGTGCATCTTGTGGATAGTACACACTTCTGCTCCTGAGCATTTTAGATTAGATTAGATTAGATTACATTACAGTGTAGAAACAGGCCCTTCGGCCCAACAAGTCCACACCGACCCGCCGAAGCGAAACCCACCCATACCCCTACATTTACCCCTTACCTAACACTACGGGCAATTTAGCATGGCCAATTCACCTGACCCTGCACATCTTTTGGACTGTGGGAGGAAACCGGAGCACCCGGAGGAAACCCACGCAGACACGGGGAGAACGTGCAAACTCCACACAGTCAGTCGCCTGAGGCGGGAATTGAACCCGGGTCTCAGGCGCTGTGAGGCAGCAGTGCTAACCACTGTGCCACCGTGCCGCCCTGAGCATTTGTGGTGGATGGAGTGGATGCCTGTGAATGTTGTGCCAATCAAAAGTGAGCTGCTTTATTCTGAATGGTGTCAAGCCTTTTAAATATTGTTGGATAGAGATCCATCACACTCTTGACTTGAGCCTTATAGAAGATGGAAGGGTTTCGGTGAGTTAGGAGGTGAGTTGCTTGCTCTCTGACATTATTTTGTAACCACAGTATGTATATGGCAAGTCAAGCTGAGTTTCTCATCAAAGATAACCCTCAGGATATTGATAGTAATGGTATCACCAATGAATGTCAAACAGCAATGGTTGGATTGTTTTTTTATTAGGGATGCTCATTGCATTTGTCAGATCTTGATGCACTTGAACAGGCACTGCTTCAGCATCTGAGGAGTAGCAAATGGTGCTGAACATAGTGCAATCATTGATGAATGTCCTCACTTCTGACCTTAAGTTAGAGGGAAAGCCATTGATGAAACGAATGAGGATGTTTGGGCTGAGGATACTATTCTGAGGAACTCCTGCAGAGACGCCCTGGAGTTGGACTGACTTCTAACAACCAATGTGTCAGGTATGACTCCAACCACTGGAGAGTTTTACACCCAGATTCCCATTGATTCGAGTTTTGCTAGTGCTTCTTGACGCTGCACTCTGTCAAATATGGCCCTGATGGCAAGGAGTGAAACTCTCACCTCACCTCTGGAATTCAGCTGTTTTGTCCATGTTTGAAGCAAGGCTGTATTAAGGCAAGGAGCTGAGTGGCCCTGGCAGAACCCAAATGGGGTGTCAATGAGAAGCTTATTGCTAAGCAGGTGTTGCTTCATTGCGTTGTTAATGACATCTTTCAATGTTTTATTGATGTATTGAGAATTGCTCATACAACGTGGGAATTAAAATGGAGGCAACCAGAAATGTTTCTTGCCTGTGGTCTGAATGAGGTAATCTGCAAAGTGAAAACCACATTAAAATTAACAATAGCATTAACATGAACAGATTTGTAAAAAACAAATATAAGCATTAAATTTAGAGAAGGAGACAGAAATCTCTGATTCACCCAGAAAGGAGTGTTTGTAAGTCATGAAATATGAGAAAGGAAGAGATAAATAGTTAGTTGTTATAATTCTCCACTTCAGGGAGAATGTGCTGTGGAAGGGAAGGGGATAAAAAATAGACTAATGCAGGAAGGAACCATGCCTTTGGAATACTAAACAGAGAGGGCAGTGGACAAAGTATAATGTGATACTGGAGTTGGTGGAGGAAATGTGGCACCACCACCAAACATACCCGCTTCTTCTATTCAGTGTTTTATAGAGACCAATCTCTCTTTGATTCATGCCTCAGTCAGTGCTCATTCTCAATTTCAGATCACCAATTGTGCCTCAATTTGACTTTTTCCTTTTCTTTTTTCTTGTTTTAATCTATTTTCTGCTTTCAGACAGTAGCTGTTCATCATTCTATATTTCTCCTAAACTAATCATTTATTTATTCACTTGTCTCACAATAACTTCCTTTGTCCTTGCACCACTAATCTGTTTGTCCTTTACTTTCTCCTACCTTTCACACTATCTCTAGGCATTCTTGTTAGTTTTTTGTTCTGCCCCACCCAATCCCCATTCTCTTGTTTGAAACCTATTACATTTCCAACTCTCACAATTCTGATGAAAGGTCATTCACCTGAGATTATAGTCAGCATTGACTGGTTGAATTGAGGGGTCTGTTTCCATGCTGTATGACTCTGTGTGATGTGATCATACTGTGGTGTTGGGCACTTTGACTACTAGGCAGAGAGCTGGTGTAGGAACTGTGGTGCCTTTTTTCTGGAAATCATACATTATTTAGGCAGTGGTAAGATCACCAGGACACGTTTCCCTAGAATCAAGACCTCAGGGCAGATGACTCACCAATCAGAGCCTGGCAGTGCTCGTACTCAATACTGCCACCTAGGTCACCCAGGCAACTGTCAGAGGGACACCCTCCTTTCATCCCAGGATCATGCAGGACTCAGATGGCAGATCAGTATTGCAAAATGAGTCTTCTCATGTTTGGGATCATCGAGACAGGGTCAGAGTTGGGGGTGGGGATGTGGGAGTGCGGAATTGTTGGTGGAGGTCAGGCACAAGGGCAGAGAGACGGCTCCAGCATGTTCATGTCCTTGATCAGGTGACAAACAGTTTTATCCGTCATGCACACCATGTGATGATAAACATGCCTGCAGGATTATTAATCCCAGTGAGGGCAGATTAAGTCATCATTAATTTGCCACTTGGAAACCTCAATTGCTAATGCATGGGAAGGGTGACCATGAGACTTCCCATCAAAGTGTAATTCTGGTGGGATGAGGAAGACAGTGGGGGTTCCAATGTGTTACCACCCTGTCTAATTATATACATTTCCACCTCCAAGCGCCAGAGTAGAGCATTTAGCACACTCACTCTGATTCTACCTTTACAAATGCTGCCTGATCTTCTGAGTGGAGTTGTGGCATTTTCTGTTTTATATCTGTTTCAGTACTGTTGGTTGAGGGATAAATATTAGGCAGGATACTGAGGAGAACTCCCCTGTTGTTCTTTGAATAGTGCCATGGGATCATTTCTATTCACTTGAGAAGGCAAGCGAGCCCTTGGTTTAACCTCTCATCTGCAATTTGAAAAACCAATAGCCCAGGTCATGCAGCAGCTATTTCAAAGGTGCCCGAAGCAGGTTAAATGAACACTCACTGAGTACAGAACATTGCCTAATCAGTACTAATTTTCTCCACCTCAGACGCTTCCAGGTTAACCCCGGGATCAGCCTGAAGCAGTGACTCCGAGAGAAATAACTGGAACCACTCCAGGACACCTGTGAACTGTTGCCGTAATGAGCCTTTGGATCTGTTCCCAGTATAAACAGAAACCTGAACTAGTTTGAGAAGCGCAGTTCTAAAATTAACATGTCAGATATGGGATTTTTGTTTCTTTTCAGCTCTTGTTAAAAATTAATACATAGTGAAGTGTACTTTGTACACACAGTCATTCCTTCTCCTTTAACTGCTCTTTCCAGCTGGGCTCAGGTATTTTACTGAAAACAGAAATCAAATGAAGTAATAGTACTGTTCACCGATTTGTACATATGCTCAACTTTGTAGTTATGTTTCTGCATGAGGGCAGTTTTGGTATGCAGTACATAGCATATGCAGCTGTTCCTGCGGCCACGAACAATTGGCTATCAGTCTAGGGGTGGAATTCCTGTCTTAGGTTATTTTGCAAAACATATAAAGATGAGCAGAAAGTGATACTTGTTATTCACATCAATGTTTTTATTCAAGTTAACAAATTAAGTTTTATTTCCCTCTTCTGGTTTAATCATGGATCTAATGTTCCCGATGTACCACGTTCTTTGGCCATACTTGATGATTACATAGTACAAGATTTCAGACAGCTTTAGTTCCATTTGTTACCGAGTTCAAAGGGTAGATGTCCAAGTAGTGTCACATTGAACTGTTTATTGTACGCAACTGATAATATCCCAGCCTAACACAACGTATACACACACACACACTATCATTCCTTTCTGCTGAGGCACAATAAGTGGAATCAGATATGTGCAACATAAGTTGGGATTTACTCAGACAGTACATTTTTCCCCAAAAAACATAATGTAGTTAATAGGAATATAATGTTAGCTGCAAAACATTAAAAGTAAAGGAACAAGTAGCTATTCTTTTTATTCTGCTGGTTAACATCTGGCTTTGTATCTCTATCGAACAGGATACTACTTCCATTAAATAAATTATTTCAAGTACATAAATAGTATAAGGTTGAAATTTTCAATTTGCACTTGTAAGCAGTATTTATTTTAAAATATATTTATATTAGGTTATACTTATATAATTTGACTTCATGTATATTGTCCATATTCACTCACTCATCCACAATAAGTGCAAACATTTTGATGAAATGCAGTTCCCCAACATATGCACTATCCAGCATGTCGTCTGAAATGTTTTACTCAGACAGTATTCTGTGACCAATTGGTCATGAATATAGCATTGCTGAAATCTCTTCTGTGCTTATCAGATTAGTCTAAGTCTCAAACCTGGCTCTGTGGTGTTGTCAGAGATTTTTATTTTAAGATCCCCAACAGTATGGAAACAGGCCCTACAAGTCCATACTGACCCTCTGAAGAGTAGCTCACCCAGACCTAGTCCATCAGCCCTATGTTTACCGCTGACTAATGCACCCAACACTATGGGCCATTTAGCATGGCCAGTTCACCTAATCTGCACGTCCTTGGAATGTGGGAGGAAACCCATGTAGACACGAGGAGAAAGTGCAAACACCACACAGGCAGTCACCTGAGACAGGAGTCAAACCAGGGTGCCCGGCGCTGTGAGGCAGCAGTGCTAGCCACTGAACCACTGTGCTGCCCGTGAAATGATAAAAAGAGAATTAAAGCTTTAAAGAAGTAGCAAGGTACAGAGATTAGAAAGAAAAGGTGTAAGAACTTGGAGCATATTAGATAGAGGAGTACTAAAGATTCATAAAAAGAAGGTAATTTTGAACTTAAATGAAACACTCGTGATATTTGTGGGCGGCACGGTGGCACAGTGGTTAGCACTGCTGCCTCACAGCGCCAGAGACCCGGGTTCAATTCCCGCCTCAGGCGACTGACTGTGTGGAGTTTGCACGTTCTCCCCGTGTCTGCATGGGTTTCCTCCGGGTGCTCCGGTTTCCTCCCACAGTCCAAAGATGTGCAGGTCAGGTGTATTGGCCATGCTAAATTGCCCGTAGTGTTAGGTAAGGGGTAAATGTAGGGGTATGGGTGGGTTGCGCTTCGGCGGGGCGGTGTGGACTTGTTGGGCCGAAGGGCCTGTTTCCACACTGTAAGTAATCTAATCTAATATTATTTCAGTTATCAATTATTAAACTCTCCTTGCAGGGCTCTTGTGCAGTAGTAGTGTCCCTTCCTCTAAGCTAGGAGGTCTGGATTCAAGTTTCACCTGCTCCAGAGATGTGTAGTAACATCTTTGAGCAGATTGACTAGAAAATATTTAACTCATATTTAATCTCAGCTAATGGCACTTTTATCGCACAATGGTGGTATCCTTACCTTGAAGCCAGGAGGCCTGAGTTGAAGCCCTGTCTGCTCCAGAGGTATGCAATAAAATCTTTGAACAGGTTGATTGAAAATATCTTAATTTCTCTTAGCTAGTATTCCCATTAATATCACTGAAAATGCTAACAAAGGATGGCTAATATGAAGAACTTAGAATTAACCCGAAGAGAGAAATGGCATAAAAGTAGGAACAGTCAAATTCTAACATTGCAGATAGAGGCCATTTGGCCCATTGAGTCTGGACCAACCTTCTGAATACCAGCCCTCCGAGGCTCACATTATTTACAATAGCTAATACACCTAAGCTGCACATCTTTGGACTGTGGACGGAAACTAACCCAGTACACTGCATCCTCTTTTTTTGTTTCTACATTTTTTAAAGGAAAAAATTGCCTTGTCACATCCTGGGAATAAACATGCTAATGAGCATTGTTTGACAGGATTTGAAGCATGTCTTCCAGTTGATAGGTAGCGACATTATTGCTGAGCAACAAGATCTTTTACTGACAATACTATCTAAAGGGATCATATCCTCATTTGGGTTAGTTGTTGGTTGATCTTTTGCCCATTTTGAAGAAGTTCTCTGACTCCCTCAGATGTGCACTCAGTGAGTCCTTTTCTCACTGCCATAGTGCCTGATAATACATTCATGACACTAACCATCCCTTCAGTAACTTCCAGTTCCCCATCCCCTAGTGTTTTATCTTCACTATGGATGTGCAGTCCTCATACATGTCCATTCCCCAAAAGAGTGGCCTTTCGGCCCTGAGCTTCTTCCTCTCCAACAAACCCATTCAGTCCCCTCTACCAATATCCTCCTCTGCCTCGCCGATCTACTCTTCACCCTTAATAACTTTTCCTTCAACTCTTCCCATTTCCTCCAAATCCAGGGGGTAGCCTTGGGCACTTGGATGGCCCCTAGCTATGCCTGACTCTCTGTCAGCTACATTGAGCAGTCCCTCTTCAATGCATGAGCAAGTACTATTGCTCAATTCTTCTGCCATTACCTAAATGACTGCATCAGCACAGCATCCTGAACCCAGGCTGAACTGGAGCAGTTCATTGACTTCACTAACAATTTCCTCCCTGCCCTCAAATTCACTTGGTCTATCTCGGACACCTCCCTCCCCTTTCTTGACCACTTTGTTTCCATCCCCAACAACAGTCTACAGACTGACATTTACTATAAACCCACAGACTCTGACAACTATATGGGCTACACGTCCTCCCACCTAGTGTCTTGCAAGAACTCTGTCCCATTTTCCCAATTCCTCCACCTCCGTCACATCTGCTCGGACGAAGAGACATTCCACTCCCAAGCATCCCAAATGTCTACCTATTCTAAACTATGTGCTTTTCCTCCCTCTGTCATCCAGGCACCCTTCCACTGCACTGTCTCCATTCACTGCTCCACTGCTCTAAACCTCCACCTCCAAATACATTAAGACAGAAACCCCGTTGTCCTCACCCACCACCCCTCCAGTCTTCACATCCAATGTATCATCCTTAAACGCTTCCACCGATTCCAACTAGACCTCACTACCAGGAACATCTCCCCGTCCCCACCCCTCTCTGCCTTCCACAAGGATTGTTCCCTTTGCCAGTCCTTGGTTTGTGTCAGTCTCCCCACCAATCCCCCTGAACCCCCAGGTGCCTTCCCCTGCAACCGGAAAAGATGTAAAACCTGCCAGCATACCAACCCTTCACCTCTATTCAGGGCCCCAAACAGTCCTTCCAGGTGAGACAGAGGTTCACCTGTCTCTCCTCCAACCTAGTTTACTGTATCATGTGCTCCCGATGTGGTCCTCTCTACATTGGGGCGACCGAACGTAAACTGAAGGCACGTTTCGCCAAGCATCTCAGCCAGGCTCCCAGGGGTCAACCTGACCTCCCAGTCAGCCCCCCCCCCCGCCCTATTTTAATACCCCTTCCCACTCTCTTTCTGACATGTGCATCCTCAGCCTCCTCCATTGCCACAGAGACTCAGACCGCAAATTGGAGGAACAACACCTCACCTTCTGCCTGGGCAGCCTACAGCCGAGAGGACTCAACATTTAGTTCTCCAATTTCAAATAACCTTCCTCCCATCCTACTACTTTTGCAGCCCCGACCCACCCAAAACCCTCCCAACCCCCATCCCTTTATCTGCAGCTCCCCTTACCCCCATCCCCAGCCCTGAAGAAGGGTTACACCCAAAACGTTGACTTCACCTCCTGATGCTGCCTGGCTTGCTGTGTTCTTCCAGCCTCCTGTTGTCTACTTTGGATTCCAGCATCTGCAGTTTCTTTGTCTCTAACTAAGATTTGGCTTTTGCTATGGTTCTGTTGCTTTCTGGAGTATTTTAACTTTCGTAATGTCTACGGCAGGTGCAGAAGGACACCATCCTGGTCTCCAAGTTTCCGCACAAACCAATTTCTCTCAGATAAGGAGACAGTAGTAGTATTGGAGTGCAACTGGGAGAATGAACAGTGGGCACCCAGAGGCGAGTAAGAAGAGAGAGGAGAGGTCAGAATGAAGCAATAAGCACACACGCTATTGGGAACAAGTTTTCAGACTGGACCACAGTATGGAAAGTGTGTGAGTTGGCTATGCTTCAAAAAGGATATTTTCACTGAATTATGACACTCTCTGCAGCCACGAATGCAATAACAAGGGTTGCACTCAAAATGTCTTCTTCCCCACCTCCTGAGGCTGCCTGGCTTGCTGTGTTCTTCCAGCCTCCTGCTTGTCTACCTCAAATGCAACAGGGACAGGACAAGAATCACATTGCTACTGGTGACCATGGCATTGGATTCTTTCCAGGCTGAATACTAGCAATATTTTTGTAGTTTGTGGTTCATTGGTGTGTGAGGAACATTACTGACTCCCTCTATTCAAAGAGAGATAACCACAGATCATTCCTTCTTCCTAGTGAACTGTAGGCATACTGAGCATGAAGAGGTTTTGTGAACAATATAGCCTTCCTGATGATGTGAGGCAACATTGACAGCACATTGAATTGATTTGAGGGTGCTGTATGTCAAGTCCAAGATGTACCACAACCAAAATGATGTGTTACTCACCTCTCAGTAGATGTATGATCATATGCAGCAAATCATGATAGCAGTCATGAAGTCTTCATTCTAGAGAAGTTTTCTGTGCTATCTGCACTACTATGCAAACAAAAAAGTAGTTGCTGGACGATAAGAGCTATCTGTTGACAACAGAACTCATGACTTTGTTTCACTCAGTTGTGCATCCTGTAGGTTGCAATGCAAAATACCGAAAGAACTGCGGATGCTGGAATCAGAAACAAAAATATAAATTGCTGGAAAAGTTCAGCAAGTCTGGCACTACCTGCGGAGAGAAAACAGAGTTAATATTTCAGGTCCAGTGACCCTTCTTCAGAACAGCAATTTTTGTTCTTGTTGTAATGCAAAATGTTTAGATTGATCTATTTGCAGTCTTAAAAATTATTGACTACTCTGGTAGAGCTCCAACCGAGCTCCAGGTATCAAAATTTGTGGTCTGCTGCTGCCTGGACAACCTACCCATTATAAATTTGCCCTTTCCCTGATATCCGTTGTGAGGCTGAGAAGCAGGAGTGGATAGAGGTTTACAGTGAGCAGGAGAATCGACGTTTCGGGCATGAGCCCTTCGTCTTCTAGGAGAAAGTGAGGACTGCAGATGCTGGAGATCAGAGCTGAAAATATGTTGCTGGAAAAGCGCAGCAGGTCAGGCAGCATCCAAGGAGCCCGAAACGTCGATTCAGCAACACATTTTCAGCTCTGATCTCCAGCATCTGCAGTCCTCACTTTCTCCTAGAGGTTTACAGTGAGGCCTGTATGTCACAAAGCTGATCCTTTTATCTAAACGTTGTTCCTTTTCTCAAGGATGCCGTATCCTTGACTTTTTTTAGAGGGGTCATGTAACAATCCAGGCTCCAAATCAGCTGAGTTGGTACAGAGATGCAAGGGGTATTAGGAGGCCTTTTTGTTTATACGTAAACAGATGAGACTTTAGGCCACAACTTTCATGTTTTAGAAGTAACCTGTATAATGAAAGGGGAGTGGTCAGCCCAAAAACCTGAAGTCTTGATTGAGTCAGTTCAGCAATGGGCTGTGTGGAAACGGGCTGCTAGACTCTCTCTCCTTCTAGGAGAAAGTGAGGTCTGCAGATGCTGGAGATCAGAGCTGAAAATGTGTTGCTGGAAAAACGCAGCAGGTCAGGCAGCAAGGGAACCCTCCAACCACAAGGGATGAACTCAGATTTCTCCAGTTTCCTCATTTCCCCTCCCCCCTCAGTCAAATCCCTCGAACTCAGCACCGCCTTCCTAACCTGCAATCTTCTTCCTGACCTCTCCGCCCCCACCCCACTCCGGCCTATCACCCTCACCTTGACCTCCCTCCACCTATCGCATTTCCAACGCCCCTCCCCCAAGTCCCTCCTCCCTGTCTTTTATCTTAGCCTGCTGGACACACTTTCCTCATTCCTGAAGAAGGGCTTATGCTCGAAACGTCGATTCTCCTGTTCCTTGGATGCTGCCTGACCTGCTGCGCTTTTCCAGCAATACATTTTCAGCTCTCTCTCCTTCTGCCCTTCTCATTTCAACTGGTAAACCTTGGTTTCATTTTTGCTCTGTATTTATGGGGTTTGTTTATTGGGACTGTTGCATGCATTTTTTGGAGCAGCATAATTATGTCTAGTTTGGATAGTCTGAGTTCTGTAGGTATTCTACATTCTGTGCTTTGCATTTCATTCTGTAGTTTTGTGAATAGATTTTTGTCTGTTTTAAAACCCGATAATCAACCTCGCTAATTTATTCGGGTAACTTTCACTGTATACTTACCGTGACAAATTACAAAGTTATGGTCTGGGCTGCCTGCTTAAGAATGCTTTGAGTGGTCTGGCCTAGTCCACGATATGTAGGATATATAGGATATTTAGTGAAAACTGTGGTATATATTAGTTTTATAGTGAGGGGTGTTAGAGGATATCAAAATGTTAAAATGAGGGATGTAGATTCTTCTTCTATGAGTGTTAGTGAAGTGTATGGAATATTATAATGAGCAACATTATGATGAGGTTTTGAATAATGTAGGGTTGCCCTTTATATGATTGTCTGTTTGCTGTGTTTTTTTAAAGAGAGTTGATCACCAATTTTGAATTGTTCCACTTCAGAATCTGGCTAATAGTTTACAAGTAATTATGGATCATTTTCGATTATTCGTATTATATTTATCCATGTAGCATTCACGACAGGGAATATTGAAACTTATTGAATGATATAAGAAACCCTGAAGCTAGATCTAGCAAAGGTCATTTCTGTTGGCGGGTGAATCTGGTGGTTGGTGCATTTTTGAATGAGAGAAACAGAGAGACAGAGAGACTGCTGTGCAGTGCACAGATAACAAAGATTGTATAATGACTTCATTGGACAGATAAAATGGTTCTTGTTACTGCAATCAGATTTGGAGTAAACTGAGATATTTAAAGGGCATGTTTTAAAGTAAACTTCAAATTTGTTGTTAAATATAATAATGAAAAATGATTAAAAAGATAATTAGTTCTGAACTTACTCTCTAAAATATAGATAGCTATAAATAACTACTGTAGAAGCCAGTAATAACTGAAAACAACATCATAACAAAACTTGGAATGAAAGATGAGGCCACATCGCTGATAAGGATCAGGATGATGTTCCCCATCCAATCTATTTATGGCAAACATTTTACACATTGTAAAAGGTTGCAAATGAGTAAATATTTCCCATTCCACCGTATGATGATCTTGCCAAAAGTCTGGAGGGCCAATAGTCCAGGCCCAGGATTTCCTGGTTCTGAATTTAATGTTTTTATGGAATACATCAACTGACTGAAAGAGCAGCTGACGTCTCATGGACATAAATCCAGGAGACATCTGGATTCTCAGCAGCTGATTCAACTTTTCTCATTGCTTCCTTATTATGTTTGAGGAGAGTGAGAGAGAGATGGAGCTGACATTTATATCCTGAACGAAACAATGCATTCTGTCGCACCATGTCAGGTGCATTGTGTATGGCATTGTCAGAGTGCTTCACAAGGACACAGTGCATTCCAAAGTTTTGACTGTTGTTTGAAGGCAGTGGAAGCAGAGTCTTTGAATATTTTTAGGGCAGAGTTAGATAGGTTCTTGTAAAGGAAGGGAGTGAGAGGTTCTCAGGCAGAAATGCAGATTTGAGGTTGCAATCAGATCAACCATGATCTTATTGAATGGCAGAGTGGATTTGAGGGGCTGAATGGCCTATTCTGGCTCATAATTCATATGTTTGGATATTCATACGTATGAATTGGTGCTATAATTACAAGCATTTTACTGGTATATGCCAAATTTGAAGATTTGACTGAAATTGTAAGAAATATAACTTTTGGAACTTAAATAAAATGATCCGGGTTCTGGAGTTTTTCCACATTCAAACTGACTCTATTTTAACATTGAGTATTTATGTATACTTTATGTCATTGAGCATGACAAGGGAATGTTCAGGAAGTAAACACTATGTTGTGGTTCTGTTCACCGAGCTGGAAATTTTTGTTGCAAACGTTTCGTCCCCTGTCTAGGTGACATCCTCAGTGCTTAGGAGCCTTATGTGAAGCACTTCTGTGGTGTTTCCTCTGGCATTTATAGTGGCCTGTCCCTGCCGCTTCCGGTTGTCAGTTTCAGCTGCCCGCTGTAGTGGCCGGTATATTGGGTCCAGGTCGATGTGTTTGTTGATGGAGTTTGTGGATGAGTGCCATGCTTCTAGGAATTCCCTGGCTGTTCTTTGTTTGGCTTGCCCTATAATGGTAGTGTTGTCCCAGGCGAATTCATGTTGCTTGTCGTCTGCGTGTGTGGCTACTAAGGATAGCTGGTCGTGTCGTTTCGTGGCTAGTTGATGTTCATGGATGCGGATCGTTAGCTGTCTTCCTGTTTGTCCTATATAGTGTTTTGTGAGGTCCTTGCATGGGATTTTGTACACTACATTAGTTTTGCTCATGCTGGGTATCGGGTCCTTCGTTCTGGTGAGTTGTTGTCTGAGGGTGGCTGTTGGTTTGTGTGCTGTTATGAGTCCTAGTGGTTGTAGTAGTCTGGCTGTCAGTTCTGAAATGCTCCTGATGTATGGTAGTGTGGCTAGTCCTTTGGTTGCGGCATGTCCTCGTTCCGTTGTCTTTCTCTTAGGCATCTGTTGATGAAATTGCGAGGATATCCGTTTTTGGCAAATACCTTGTACAGGTGTTCCTCTTCCTCTTTTTGCAGTTCTGGTGTGCTGCAGTGTGTAGTGGCCCTTTTGAATAGTGTCTTGATGCAACTTCGTTTGTGTGTGTTGGGGTGGTTGCTTTCATAGTAAACACTATACTATGGTCATGGGTGGCAGATTTAGTTTAATAAATGGGTTTGTTGCCTGTTAACCCACTAGGATCCAAATCCTTCCATGGCATACAAAGATTCTTTGATGGCTTAAAGTATTTCCCACCCTTCATACTGCAGCCAGGAAAATCATGCATGACTTAAGATTGGAGATTGTTATGAGACTCATCAAAATCAAATACGTTTGCTGTCAGCTTGCTCTTTCCTTTTCAGTATGCTGCATGAGTTGTTATTGAAGAACCAGCATAGTTCTCTGCCGAGATCAACATTGACATGGTTGAAAGGTGGGTTTGCACTGCCATGTTCTTATTCTAAGAATAAAAAGTCCAATGTCTCACTTGCTACATAAAGGTGAAGGAAAGGGATAGAAGATTTCATTTGTCAAAAAATTAATTTTTCTCTCTATGTGAGTAATGGCTCGATTAAGAATTGAATTTCTTCTGTAACACAATTGTCAACCCACACACAAATCATTCTCAAAATGACCTGAGTTTTGCAAAGTAATTTTTTTTTTTGCGAAGCTTCTGTTAAACGTATTTGCATATCAGCATTCAAAAGTTTCATGATTAGATTACTTACAGTGTGGAAACAGACTCTTCGGCCCAACAAGTCCACATCGACCCTCCGAAGAGCAACCCACCCAGACCCATTCCCCAACATTTACCCCTTCACCTAACACTACGGGCAACTTAGCATGGCCAATTCACCTAACCTGCACATTTTTGGATTGTGGGAGGAAACCGGAGCACCCGGAGGAAACCCACACAGACACAGGGAGATTGTACAAACTCCATGCAGACAGTTGCCTGAGGTGGGAATTGAACCCGGATCTCTGGCACTGTGAGGCAGCAGTGCTAACCACTGTACCACTGTGCTGCCATAGTTGAGAAATTCAGATTTGCACAGTATAACTTTGAAACGCATTCAAATTTCTTGATATATTGAAGAGATGAAAGTTGTGCATATTTATTAATTAATTGAAAATGTCTTTGTCACATCTTTCTGTATCAGCCAGTTGTGTTTTTTTTCAGCTGATTGTGTTAATTTTAAAGTGACAGCAATAAAATTACTGTGCACAGCATGAATAACTTTATCACACTATCAGAAAGATTTTGCCTTCTCCATCTTGGAAATACACAAACCACTCCATATTTTCCTCTCAGGGTGGAAAGGGTAGTTGAGGAGAGAGAGAGAGAGAGAGAGAGGCAGAGGTGGAAGCAGGATAGAGTGACACAGGTTGTGGGGGAGGTAGGTTGAGGAAAGAGAGATGTGGTGAAGACTGCTGGGAGGCCATCTGAGAAGCCGAACTGTGCAGGGATGTGGTGGATGGGTGAGGCGGGCTGAGTGAGTAGACAGGGTGTGGAAGAGAAGAGGAGCATTGGTGAAGGAGGCAGGCAGAAACCAGGGGAAAGGAATGTTGGGGAGAAGGGTGAGAGAGACGGGCAGGTGCAGGGAATTGAGGTGAAGGAAAGGAAAGGTGGAGGGGGCAAAAGAATGGGAAGCAGAGAGAGAGGAGAGAAGGGAGTGAATGCTGTAGAGAGCAGGGGAGAGAGGGAGTTAATGAAAGAGGCAGGTAGAGCAGAGAATAGGGGGAATATGAGGGGGAGAGTGGAGTGGGGCAAGGTGAAGGAGGGGAAGATTGGGAGGAGATGTTTGCTGACATTAGTAGCACATCACCATCTTCCTATTATTAGAGGACGACTGTTAGACGTCTAGCAAACACTTCAGAATGATGATCAGTGTGAATGAGTGTAATCAAATGCTGTTGAGTACAGAATGATGTCAACAATTTCTGGTCAGGCTTTAATATATTGCTTTTTGCATAAAAATTTTAAAATTGAAAACACTTTAAAAATTTTATATACGGTCATATAAGTGGGCGGCACGGTGGCACAGTGGTTAGCACTGCTGCCTCACAGCGCCAGAGACCCGGGTTCAATTCCCGCCTCAGGCGACTGACTGTGTGGAGTTTGCACATTCTCCCCGTGTCTGCGTGGGTTTCCTCCGGGTGCTCCGGTTTCCTCCCACAGTCCAAAGATGTGCAGGTCAGGTGTATTGGCCATGCTAAATTGTCCGTAGTGTTAGGTAAGGGGTAAATGTAGGGGTATGGGTGGGTTGCGCTTCGGCGGGTCGGTGTGGACTTGTTGGGCCGAAGGGCCTGTTTCCACACTGTAAAGTAATCTAATCTAATATGCTGTTTCATTTCAAAACTGTTTTTACTTCCAATTTTCTCTTAATCTTCATATTTTGAACATTTCTCCACATTCTAGCCATCACATTTTCCTATTCAGCATTATCTCATTTATCTGTCTCCTTGCTCCCCCATTCATTTCTGAATATCGAGCAGTTTTTAAAAGCAGGGCATTTTTATTGAGCCGGTCAATGTTTATTTACTAAGGCATACCCAATCCAGTGGCCTTGCAACGAATGAATATTACTTCAAATTTATTTTTCCTTCTTCCAAGTTCAGGGATCAGCGATACAACAACCAAACCACATAGCTCAGCATCACCTGGGCCACGACACAGAAAAAATCAAATCAAGGATCAAAACTGAGGTCTTTCTTGTGTACATGGGGTGAATAGTATACCAGGTGCAATCACAAACTGATGTCAATTATCGAGCCGGGACTCTGTACTTTGAGAATATTTTCTTTCTTTATTTGATCATCACAGGCACGGCCAGCATATATTATCCATATTTGCTCTACATAGTGTTATCATCCATCTGCTATCCTTATCCTGGTGGAGTTCATGGGTCTGAAAGGTGCTGTGAAAGGACCTTCATTTCCAAGGTGAGTTGTTTAAGTTTATATTCTATATGGTACATACTGCTGCCACAGTGTGTGCTCGCGAAGGGAGAACATGTTTAAGTTGGTGAGTTCGGTGATGGTCAAGTATGCTGGTTTGTTCTGGATGATATCAAACTTCTTGCAGAGAATATTCCATCACACTCCTGACTTATGCCTTGTGGATGGTAAACAAGCTTTTGGGAGTCAGAAAGTTACTTAATCAAACTAGAATTCTCAGTCTCTGACCTATTATCATAACTGTTACAAGTTGTTGAACACAGAAGATGATAAAATATCACATTAGCTTTTGATGTGGAGGGGCTGGTGTTGGACTGGGGTGCACAAAGTTAAAAATCACACAACACCAGTTAATAGGCCAACAAGTTTATTTGGAAGCACTAGCTTTCGAAGTGTTGTTTCTCACCACCTGATGAAGGAGTGATGCTCCGAAAGCTAATGTGCTTCCAAATAAACCTGTTGGACTATAACCTGGTGTTGTGTGACTTTTAACATTAGCTTTTGGCTTTGTTAGCAATTTACAAATTTGTCAGTAAAATTTCATTATACTTTATAGTTAAGACATTGTCATGATGAACTATCTTAATAGAAAACAAGTCAACTTTGTGTATGTTCCCATTGAGAAACTATCAACACAATGCACAGAAGTGTGACTGTACTGGTAAGGTCTGTACAATACAATTCACCATAGCTGCAACCTTTATTCAGGGAAGGCAAATGGAATTTTGGCATTAATTTCATAAGGAATGGAACATACAAATAGGGAAGTCTTTCTAGAACTATACAAGGCACTAGTTAGAATACAACTGGAAGACTATGAACAGTTCAGTCCCCTTAGTTAAGGGAAGATATACTGGCATTGGAGTCAGTCCAGAAAATATTCATCCGGTTGATTCCAATATGGAAAGATTGTCTTAGGAGGAGAGGTTGAGTATGTTAGATCTGTTCTCACAGGAGTTTAGAAGAATAAGAAGAGACCTTATTGATACATGACAGGGTAGATACTACAATATTTTGTTCCCCTTACAGGAGGGTCTAGGAGCAGAAGACTCAATCTCAAAGTGTGGGATCACCCATTTAAGACAGAGATGTAGAGGAATTTCCTCCCTTAGAAACTGTGGAATTCTTCACTGCAGAGGACTGTAGAAGCTAGATCTGTTAAGTATAAAGGCTGAGACGTGGCAAATGGTGTTTAATGCAGAAAAGTGTGAGGTGATTCACACTTGGAAGGAGTAAACAGGAATACAGAGTACTGAGCTAATGGTAAGATTCTTGATAGTGTGGATGAGTAGGGAGATCTTGGTGTCCATGTGCATAGATCCCTGAAAGTTGCTACCCAGGTTGATAGGGTTGTTAGGGAGACGTACAGTGTGTTAGCTTTTATTGGTAGAAGGTTTGAGTTTCAGAGCCATGAGGTCATGCTGCAGCTGTACAAAACTCTGGTGCAGCCACACTTGGAGTATTGCGTACAGTTCTGGTCGCTGCATTATAGGAAGGATGTGGAAACATTGGAAAGTGTGCAGAAGAGATTTACCAGGATGTTGCCTAGTATGGAGGGTAGGTCTTATGAGGAAAGGCTGAGGGAATGGAGACTGTTTTTGTTAGAGAGAAGAAGGCTAAAAGGTGACTTAATAGAGACATACAAGATGATCAGATGATTAGATAGGGTGAACAGTGAGAGCCTTTTTCCTTGGATGGTGATGGCTAGCACAAGCTTTAAATTGAGGGGTGATAGATGTCGGATAGATGTCAGAGGTAAGTTCTTTATCAGAGAGTAGTAAGGGTATGGAATGCCCTGCCTGCAACAGTAGTAGACTCACCAACTTTAAGGGCATTTAAATGGCCATTGGATAAACCATATGGATGAAAATGGAATAATGTAGGTTAGATGGGCTTCAGATTGGTTTGAAACTTTATTGCTGGAACAGCACAGCAGGTCAGGCAGCATCCAGGGAACAGGAGATTCGACGTTTCGGGCACAGGCCCTTCTTCAGGAAGTTTCACAGGTCAGTGCAACATTGAGGGCTGAAGGGCCTGTACAGCGCTGTAATGTTCCAGTACTAGATTTAAGGCTGAGATAGATATATTTTTAATCAGGAAGTGAATCAAGGGATGGGGGCAAAGGCATGAAAGTGGAATTGAGGATTATTAGATCAGCAAAGATCTTATTGAAAGGTTACTTTCACCTCCAGAGAAAAATCTAATGTACCAGTGGAAACTGTCATCTGGATCCCACTAAAGATGAAGATTTGTAAATTCTAAGGTTATGGTGAGTATACACCAAAACAAGAGGCCTATGTGTCCAATTTCCAATGTTTGATTTGGTACTTAAATTTGAATTTCAAAGAAGGGGTAAAAAAGAATTGGTCGTGATCCAACATATAAATTCATCTGAGTACTCCTCATTAATCACTGTATATCTAGCATCACAGTATTCCATTATACTGTGCACTTGAAATAATTACAAATTACTGATCCCCCCTCAGATTACAAGATCTAAGTAAGGGCTTCTTGTGGAATTTGACCTCTGCAGCACAAAATATCATGTGCATATTAAAATAATGATAATCACCTACTGCCATACTCAATCGTTAATCAAATTTAAAAATAATTACTCCATTCCTATTTAATTTAAGTTCTCTTCAATTCATTTCACAATCCTCAAAGCTGCACAACAGTGTTTTAAACTGTTATCAACAAAAGCAATGTGCCGATAAATAGAGCCCAAACATCGCATGCATTTTCAAGGCAACCTGCTAGAACTGAGGCATTTTCAGCAGCTGTAATAATACTTCAGTTTGGGATGGCGGGAGATTTCTGTTTTGATAGAACCACATGGAAGAGTTACTACCCCTACACAGAGAATTGCTCCCTTATTCAAGCTTGTGACAGGCTGCAGTTAGCCACCGAACAAACAGAATTGAAGGTACGAAATGCAGAGGATTAAAGCATTGCTGGGAGACCCCATTCAACAGACCATCTCCAGACAGTAGGCTGTGCTTTAATTCCATTGTTAAAATAAATATAACTCGGTGCTGTTTTCCATTCACTTTCAGAAGACATTTGGCATGGTGTGTATAGAAACTCACCATAACAAATTCTTTGGGTACATGTATCATTTCAAAAATTAATTTGCACTGTCAACATTTTGTGTTAGTGTGTAACTGGATAGTCAACATGTTTGATATGAAACTTTATATTTTGTCCCTCCTATACTTTAGCGTTGTGATTGGTTTTATGGAAATAGCTGATCTCAAAATCAAACAGCATTGTTCAGTCTGACTGAGAACTGAAGATCTAAACTCTGCAAACAACATCAACCCCATTCGTAAAAATATTGCACAATGAAAAAATTAATTGTGCATCTATTATGCAAGAACACGTGATGGAAGTTAATCTTGTATCTGATGCAGAAATACAGTTGAAAGTTGAACAACTGCAAACTTTCTTTCATCGATCAATCAATGTCGTGTTATGAGATGCTAAAAAAATGTCATGTCAACTTTTCATACTCAATACTTTCAATGAAAAATCAAGTGCAGCTTTTCAAATGTTACACTCTGCTTAAAAATTAAATACAATTGGGAAAGAGAGCAAAGTTGTGAGTACGTTGGGCCACTGGTCCCATATGGATCAGAAACATGATGGTGCAGCCAGAAGATCTTCAGGAGATCCTGCAATAATGTTTAATATCAGGCAGTTTAAAAAGGAGATGGACAGACACAGAGCACAGATGCCACCACTGACCATAATGGCCCAAAGAGAAAAGTGGAACTACAATGGCATATTTAGGACCACTGTCAGAAAGGTCCAGGAGCAAATGTGAAAATGAAAGCCCAGAGGGAAAAGAAGTCAAGTGAGAGGTCACACAGTAAAAATAGGATGAAGTGAGCAAGAACTATACATAATGAAGGCAAAGGCCTCATAAAATAAATAGCATTGATTGATGATTTTCGCATGCACAGGTAAAATGACAGAGGAAGAGTGAAAGCCTAATGATGCAAATAAAAATAAATGACAAGTTACATCGATATTTAAAATGACTAAAACCAAACATGTAGAAATTTCAGCATTGCTGCAAGTTCCAATCCAACACACATAAATCCCACTCTGAGAAAGATTGGAACTTCTGGGCTGGTTTATCGCAATCTATTTTGTAAAAATCAAAGGTACAAGTAAGTTAATTCACATACTTTATTCACATATGGTAATGCAAACATCTCCTTACTAGAGCAGGATAAAGGAAAATCTTAAATCACACTCTAAGTGAATTGAAATTCATCTATCTCAAAATGTTAGAGTTTAGAAACTTTTCATTTGTTTGTATTTAAATTTGCTGTGAGAATGTCATTGATACAGGTGAATTCCCTTCTTTTCATTCCTAATAACCTTGAGAAGTGCATTATTTACTTGGTAGGTACAATTTGTTTTTATGACTGTTTGACTTAAGTTACTTCAAAGGTGACTTTGGGGATCATTTAAAGCCTGGCATCTAGTGTTTGTAACTGGGGTTGAATGTAGCTGAGAGCATTTAAGAATGTCAAGTTTCCTTCCTTGAAAGACAGTCATGGATTAACTGGATTTTTACAACAACCTGGTAGGTTTAAGGGCTTTTGCCCAAAATGTCAATTTTCCTGCTCCTTGGATGCTGCCTGATCTGCTGTGCTTTTCCAGCACCACTCTAATCTAAACTCTGGTTTCTAGCATCTGCAGTCCTTGTTTTTGCCTGGTAGGTTTTATGGTCATTATTCTTAGAGCTGGCTGTAAATCATCAGATTAATAAGATGGAATCTTATGATATTTTGGCTCAGTGCCACTTTTGTCAAGTTTCATGGAGGACTTTGCTCCTCAAGACCATGTAAATGTTTTCATGTTGTCATCCCAAACGCATTTCTTTAAATACCCACCCACCCCCAGTGGCTGTTGCACACCCGGAGCAGTGCTGGCAGTTCAGAGCTGACCTGCATAGTTCATGGCATTGGCCCTGGATATGGTGGAAATGGGGAAATTGGCAACTGATTTGTGGTCAGGAACCTGGAGGTTTTGCTGGACATGGTGGTGCAGCAGGATAGCCATCCACATCCCCCAAGCTTCAAGACCAAATCCTCCAAGCCTATTCTGAATTTGTCACCTTGATCGATCCAGAATGCCCAGTAATGTCAGGAAAATGTCAGTGACATTTTCCGCTCTAAAGGGATACATTATTTTAAATTATTAATTCAAATAAAGTGAGCATCACTGGCTAGACTAGCGTTTATTGTCCATCGATAATTATCACTTGAACAGGCCAGGAGGTGATGGCCGTGTGGTATTATCATTAGGAGTCTAATGGTGACTGTGTAACCATTGTCAATTGTCAGGAAAAATCTTCCTTCAGGAAAGGAAATCTGCCATCCTTACCTGGTCTGGCCTACATGTGACTCCAGACGCACAGCAATGTGGTTGACTTTGACCAGCCATCTGGGCAATCAGGAATGGGAAATAAATGCTGGCCCAGCCAATGATGCCCATCTCCCATGAATGAATGAAAAGGAAGACTGACTTGTTAAAGCTCTCTCAGATGGCAGCCATGAGTCAACACCTTGCTGTTAGTCTGGAGTCACATCCAGGCCAGACTAGGTATGGCCAGCAGATTTCATTAGACATTAGTGAACCAGATGGGGTTGTAACAATAACTTAACAGTGGTTAAATGGTTACCATTAAACTGGGTTTATTACCAAATTTTATTGTTTCAAGTTTCACCATCTGCCATCGTAAGATTCAAACACTTGTCCCCAGATCATTAAGTTAGGTCTCTTGATTACTAGCACAGTGAAGATAGCACTACACTACATTACTACCGTCTTCTACAAAGTTCAGAAAACGCCAAGATGGGAGCCAAGGTTTACTCATGAACCAAAATGGTTATGTTTCAAAGTCAGAGGAGAGTGGTGTCATTAACAACAAGGGAGACACACTTCAGCCAAGGGGAGTTACATTACAGTAAATCAGGGCAGCTTCCAATATCAATCCAGGGTTTGGGACACAGTCAGGTGGCTGTTTGGGCCAGTCAAAGTCAAGATCCTCTCATTGTAGGAGGGATGGAATCACAAGTTGTGCGCCAAGTACCTAAGTTGGCTCTTTCTGGCCTTTGTAGACCATTTTCTCCTGGAATGAGACATGCTACATCTGTGTCAAATCTACACCATGTGCCAGCAACTGACATGACAGACACACCGCATGTCCTTCAACCTGTGAGATATCATGCTTCAGGTTATCTTTGCTAACTCACTCACTAGCTCGCTATATTCATTAATACCAGGTTACTGGTCATTCATTCATAACCCTTTACTCACCCAAACTTTGCTATGACATGGTTTCTTTCATTCATGCATTCATAAAATTGCGGTTTTGCAGTATATTTTACTATCATAAGACAGATCAAATTTAAAATAGCCCTTTCTAATCAAAACAACCCTTTAAAACCCACTACAGGGCACTTTCACACCTTAGCCCTTGCTGCAAACAGTGTTTACCTCTGAATAAGTGTAGCATACAGAACAACAACACCCCTGCCATCATTGCTCCATGAAACATTATCATATTAATCAGCCCTTACCAACCATGTCCTGGATCTGAATAGATTCCCAAATTAGCTTTTTTTTAAAAACTCCCACACTACTGCCTAACTGCGGTAGTGCTTATTTTTCCCCAGCACCCATGTTGTGTGTGTGCAGGTGTGAGACACAGTGAGAGACACAAGGTGCACAAATTTGGTATCCCGTCACCAAATCACCCTTCATTTACACGTGGAGCAACCTTGACACTGATCCAGCTTCCTCAAGAGCCAGCTCTCAAAGTGAACAGGATGTCTGACACTCCTGTTCTTTTTTTTTCAGAGTCAACAGATCCTCTGAGATTCCTGTTTCTTTTTTTTTCTTCTTTTACCCCCACACTACCGCCTAACTGCGGTAGTGCTTATTTTTTCCCCAGCACCCATGGTGTGTGTGTACAGGTGTGAGACACAGTGAGAGACACAAGGTGCACAAATCTTTATTCAGTTTCCACCACCAGGAAGAAAGGAAACACCCGAGTGGCCAGTGACAGGCAGTGCCCTCCACATCAAAGGGCAATGCTGTGTGATCAAACAGTGAAGGGGAGGGCAGGGATTAAATCAAAATAGAGTTGGAGGGGGAAATAATGCCCACCTCTCCCTGAACAACTCCAGGGTGTTGGTGGACACCGCGTGCTCCTTCTCCAAGGACACCCGGGCCCTAACGTAAGAAGAGGGGCAGGCAGTCGACCCTAACGACCCCTCCACGGCCCGCTGCCGGGACCTGTTTATGGCCAGTTTGGCCAGGCCCAGGAGCAGACCCACGCTAAGGTCCTCTGACCTACCCTCCCTCCTCGGCACCGGGTGCCCAAAGAACAGGAGCATGGGACTGAAGAGCAACCAAAAACAGAGGAGAAGGTCTTTAAGGAAATCAAAAAGCGAGTGCAAGCGCCCACACCCAATATACACGTGGTCCACGGACTCCACAGCGGCACAGAACAAGCGGTTGGGCTGGGAGTCTGTGAACCACCATAATCTGCAGTTGCAGGGGACCGCTGCGTGCAGCACCCTCCACCCCAGATCCCCAAGAGAAAAGGGGAGGTCTCCCATGTAGAGAGCCCTCCATTGGGGATCTCCACCACCCCCAATTAGTTTATTTTTTATGGAAAATGCTGCAGAAACGTAGCAGCATCTGTGGTGAGAAAAACAAAGTTAGCATTTTGAATCCAATATGTTGAGTCATATCACACTCTAACATTAACTCTGCTGCTGCCAGACCTGCATTATTTCCTTTTATCTCTGATTTCCAGTATTTGCAATATTATGCCTTTATTTGAACTTCTATAAATACAAGTGAATCTGAAGGACATAATCCTTTAATGTGAACTTAGAGCAGTGTTAGAATGGGGAGCCTAACTTCACAAATATAATCTTTGTGGTTGAAATAACTCCCCAGAGGCTGATATCCCGTCACCAAATCACCCTTCATTTACACGTGGAGCAACCTTGACACTGATCCAGCTTCCTCAAGAGCCAGCTCTCAAAGTGAACAGGATGTCTGACACTCCTGTTCTTTTTTTTTCAGAGTCAACAGAGCCTCTGAGATTTCTGTTTCTTTTTTTTTCTTCTTTTACCCCCACACTACTGCCTAACTGCGGTAGTGCTTATTTTTTCCCCAGCACCCATGGTGTGTGTGTGCAGGTGTGAGACACAGTGAAAGACAAAAGGTGTACGAATCTTTATTCAAATTTCCACCACCAGGAAGAAAGGAAACACCCGAGTGGCCAGTGACAAGCAGTGTCCCTCCACATCAAAGGGCAATGCTGTGTGATCAAACAGGGAAGGGGAGGGCAGAGATTAAATCAAAATAGAGTTGGAGGGAGAAATAATGCACTCCACTCCCTGCGGCGCCCACCTCTCCCTGAACAACTCCAGGGTGTTAGTGGACACCGCGTGCTCCTTCTCCAAGGACACCCGGGCCCTAACGTAACCACGGAAGAGGGGCAGGCAGTCAGCTCTAACGACCGCCTCCACGGCCCGCGGCCTGGACCTGGTTATGGCCAGTTTGGCCAGGCCCAGGAGCAGACCCACGAGGAGGTCTTCAGACCTGCCCTCCCTCCTCCGTACCGGGTGCCCGAAGATCAGGAGCGTGGGACTGAAGTGCAACCAAAAGCAGAGGAGGAGGTTTTTGAGAAAATCAAAAAGGGAGTGCAAACGTCCACACCCAATACACACGTGGTCCACAGACTCCACAGCGCCACGGAACAAGCAGTTGGGCTGGGAGTCCGTGAACCACCGCAATCTGCGGTTGCAGGGGACTGCTGCGTGCAGCACCCTCCACCCCAGAGCCCCGAGAGAAAGGGGGAGGATTCCCATGCAGAAAACCCTCCATTGGGGATCTCCACCATCCCCAATTAGTTTTTTTTTAGAACCCCTAACACCCCTGTTTATTTTTTAACCCCCACACTATACCTAACTGCGGTAGTGCTTATTTTTTACCCAGCACCCATGGTGTGTGTGTGTAGGTGTGAGACACAGTGGGAGACACAAGGTGCACGAATCTTTATTCAATTTACACCACCAGGAAGATAGGAAAATTCCCGAGTGGCCAGTGACAGGCACTGCCCTTCACACCAAAGGGCAATGCTGTGTGATCAAACAGTGAAGGGGGAGGGCAGGGATTAAATCAAAATAGAGTTGGAGGGGGAAATAGTGCACTCCACTCCCTGCGGCGCCCACCTCTCCCTGAACAACTCCAGGGTGTTGGTCGACACCGCGTGCGCCTTCTCCAAGGACACCCGGGCTCTAACGAAACCGCGGAAGAGGGGCAGGCAGTCGAACCTAACGATCCCCTCCACGGCCCACTGCCTGGACCTGTTGATGGCCAGTTTGGCCAGGCCCAGGAGCAGACCCACGAGGAGGTCTCCAGACCTGCCCTCCTTCCTCCGTACCGGGTGCCCAAAGATCAGGAGCGTGGGACTGAAGTGCAGCCAAAAACAGAGGAGAAGGTTTTTCAGAAAATCAAAAAGGGAGTGCAAACGCCCACACCCAATACACACGTGGTCCACAGACTCCACAGCGCCATAGAACAAGCGGTTGCAGGGGACTGCTGCGTGCAGCACCCTCCACCCCAGATCCCGGAGAGAAAGGGGGAGGACTCCTGCGTAGAGAGCCCTCCACTGGGGATCCCCACCACCCCCAATTAGTTTTACCTGTTAAATACCTTTTAACTGGGCCATTATCTCTTTAAGAAACTAATTGACAAAACAGCACTTCAATGAAAGTCACTTCAATGAAATTGCATGAATGAATGAAAGTCACACCAGCAAATGGTAAACAAGCCTCACAACCCAGGTGCGGTAATAGTTTGATACCTTTTATTCTTTTATTAAATACAGGTACAATTTTAAACTTATTTAGAGCATATAAACCTAGTATTTTTACTAACATTTACTAACTTAAAAGACAAAACAACTAACACCTCTTAATTATGCAAGCAGACTGGACACTCTTAATCCCATCAGAACTGCTAGCCAGCATTTAGCACATTTTAACCCAGGACAAGGGGAGGTATTGTGTGAAATGGAAGTAATTGGCGGTTAATGCTGGTGTAGGAAGCACAGAATCAAGCGTGTGGTGCTGGAAAAACACAGCAGGTCAGGCAGCATTCGAGGAGCTGGAGAATCGATGTTTCGGGCATATGCCCTTCATCAGAAAAGAGGCTTGTGGATTGGGGCTGAGAGATAAATGGGAGATGGGATGGGTTTGGGGGAAGGTAGTTGAGAAAGCGATTGGTGGATGAAGATGAGGGAGAAGGTGATAGGTCCAAGGGCACACTTCCCCAGTTGATCAAGGTCCTGCTGCAATTTCTGAGAACCTTCCTCACTGTCCACTATATTGCCTATTTTAGTGTTATCAGCAAACTTACTAATCATGCCTTGTACATTCTCAGCTAAATCATTGAGAAAGATAACAAACAATAATGGGCCCAGCACTGACCCCTGAGGGACACCACCAGTCACAGGCCTCCAGTCTAACAAGCATCTTTCCACCATTACCCTCTGCTTCCTACCATCAAACCAATTAAACTGGAAAAAAGCAGAAGAAATTTACAAGGATATCGCCTGGACACAATGGTCTGAGTAATAAAGAGAGCATGGACAAGTAAGGACTTTTTTTATTCGAGCGTAAGAGTCTGAGGGGGGACCTTGTAGAGGTGTATAAGATCATGAGAGGCATGCACTCAGTGAATGCACTATCTTTTTCCCAGGGTTGGAGAAACATGGGTTGGAGGCCATCATTTTAAGGTTAGAGGAGGAAGAATAAGAGGGAACCTTTTTACACAGAGGGTGGTACACATATGGGATGAGCTGCCAGTAGAAGTGGTTGGGGAGGATCCATTAACAATATTTAAAAGGCATTTGGACAAATCCGTGGATAGGAAAGGATTAGAAGGATATGGGCCAAATGCAGGGAAATGGAGTTGAAATAGATGGACATTTTGGTCGGCATGGAGCAGTTTGGACCAAAGGGCCTGTCTCCATGATGTAAGACTCTATGACTTTATGACCTCAAAGCAGCCCTGAGCTGCAGCCTGATCCGGTCTGTGAGCTGGGTGCCTGTCTCTGATGCAGAGGTCCTCTAGCAGCACTGCTATGCAAAGTACTTGGGCACTCCAAAGTGCAGCATCAGCAGTGCAGAACTGTACCATGATGGTGCGGAGATCCTGCCATATCAGAGATGCCAAAGTCTAGAGATGTGGAGTGCATGAGGTTACTACCCATGGAGTATGCATGGACACTCCGGTGCCTGCTGTCTAAGATGGAGATCCAGCGACCAGTGAGCTGGAGTTCACCAGATACCCACTTTGATGTTAACATTGGGAATTCTCAATGTCTAATTTCCATCTGGCACTTTGTAGAATAGGAACATACAAATTAATAAGGTGAGATTCAGCATTAATCAGGGTGTTAAAAGCGTGATAATTCCTGTTAATAGGCATCTCACCTCTTGCTAGTGAGAGTCTGATGTCAACACCTTGAACAATGGGTAGCTCAGTGGCTTAATTCTTACCTTGGCTAATTGTGCATGTCTGCGTGAGTATCCCCTGGAGACTTCAGTTTTCTCCCACAGTCCAAAGATAGTACGTCAGGTGGATTGGCCATAGCAAATTACCCTGTAGTGTCTGGGGTTGGTAGATTAACAAACATGTACAGGGCTATGGGGGCAAGGATGGGCGGGTGAGTCTGGATGGGATACTTTTCAGAGTTTTGGTGTGAAGTCAATGGGCTGAATGGCTTGCTTCCACACTTTGATTGTGATCATTAACTCTACTGGAAAAAGTTACTTTGTATTTCCAATGCTGAAAAAGGCCTTGATATAATTCTCGCAGATTTCTCACTGTCGCCAAATTTCATTCATTGTCCTCCAAGACTCTGTCAAGAATGTTTCATTTCTCCATTTGATTTTGTGAGATTTCAACCCACAATCTATTTGCTTGTCTAGTGCATTATAATTACCACTGCAAAATGCTACTTTACCCTATTTATACTTCTACAGTTCTTACTGCCACCACCACATGGTATTGCGTCACAAGAATGGAGCAATGCTTCTCAAAACCAACAAACCTTGAAATGTAATCCTTTCTTATTGCAGATGTGAAATGTTGATCTAACATTTGAAGAAAGTTTTGAAGATAAACTATTCAGTTAAACTTAGTAACCAAATAACTAGAATTTGATTTCAGTTATAAATTAGTGACATGCCAATTCTGAAAATGATAGGATTTTAAACTTTTATCCTGGGTGCTGGGATTAGAGCATTGGGTGCTGTCTTGGCCCTCAAGCTGAAATTTCCTTCAATGTTCCTTATGGAATCAAGGGAGAATAATGGAATATATCGGCAATGGGACCTGATTGCCAAAAACTAGAATTTCCAACTCTGCCTCTGTAAGGATTGCCATTGCTTATCCCCCACTTTGCGCTTGTAAATATTGATGGCCTTTATTGGAAGACTGCCTGGTCCCTGGAGAACCTCCTTTCCCAGGGTGCCAACCTTTAAAGTCATGATCAGGACGGTAGACATCTCCAAGAAGGAAATGAGGAACATTAACTCTGATTTCTCTTCACAGATGCTGCCAGACCTACTGAGCATTTCTAACAATTTCTGTTTTTGTTTCCAAGAAGGTAAGTTATAGAATTATAGAGTCATAGAGATGTACAGCACAGAAACAGACCCTTCAGTCCAACTCGTCCATGCCAACCAGATATCCCAACCTAATCTAGTGCCACTTGCTAGCACTTGGCCAATATTCCTATTTATATACCCATCCAGATGCCTTTTAAATGTTGCATTTGTACCAGCCTCCACTAATTCCTCTGGCAGCTCATTCTATACATATATCACCCTCTGCATGAAAAGGTTGACCCTTAGGTCTGTTTCACATCTTTCCCCTCTTAATCTAAACCTATGTCCTCTAGTTCTGGACTCCCCGACCCCAGGGAAAAGACTTTGTCTATTTATCCTATCCATTCCCCTCATGATTTTATAAAACTCTATAAGGTCACCCCCTCAGCCTCCGACGGTACAGAGAAAACAGCCCCAGCCTATTCAGCCTCTCTCTACAGCTCAAATCCTCCAACCCTGGAACATCCTTGTAACTCTTTTCTGAACCCTTTCAGGTTTCACAACATCCTTCCGATGTACTCAATACTCTGACCAATAAAGAAAAGCATACCAAATGCCTTCTTCACTATCCTTTCTACCTGCGACTCCACTTTCAAGAAACTATGAACCTGCACTCCAAGGTCTTTGTTCAGCAATACCCCCTAGGACCTTATCATTAAGTGGATACGTTCTGCTAAGATACGCTTTCCCAAAATGCAGCACCTCGCATTTATCTAAATTACAATCCATCTGCCACTTCTCAGCCCATTGGCCCATCTGATCAAGATCTTGTTATACTCTGAAGTAACCTTTTTCACTGTCCAATACACCTCCAATGTTGCTGTCATCTGCAAACGTACTAACTAAGCCTCTTATGCTCACATCCAAATCATTTTTATAAATGATGAAAAGTAGTGGACCCAGCACCGATCCCTGTGTTACTCCACTGGTCAAAAGCCTCCAGTCTGAAAAAAACAACCTTCCACCACCACCCTCTGTCTTCCACCTTCGAGCCAGTTCGGTATCCAAATAGCTAGTTTTCCCTATATTCCATGAGATCTAACCTTGCTAACCAGTCTCCCATGGTGAACCTTGTCGTACGCCTTACTGAAGACCATATAGATCATGTTTGTTTGAGAAGGTGACCAAACAGGTAGATGAGAATAAACTGGTTGATGTGGTGTATATGGATTTCAGCAAGGTGTTCGATAAGGTTCCCCACAGTAGGCTTTTGTACAAAATGCGGAGGAATGGGATTGTGGGAGATATAGCAGTTTGGATCAGTAATTGGCTTGCTGAAAGAAGACAGAGGGTGGTGGTTGATGGGAAATGTTCATCCTGGAGTTCAGTTACCAGTGGTGTACCGCAAGGGTCGGTGTTGGGTCCACTGCTGTTCGTCATTTTTATAAATGATCTGGATGAGGGCGTAGAAGGATGGGTTAGTAAATTTGCAGATGACACTAAAGTCGGTGGAGTTGTGGATAGTGACGAAGGATGTTGTAGGTTACAGAGAGACATAGATAAGCTGCAGAACTGGGCTGAGAGGTGGCAAATGGAGAAAATGCGGACAAGTGTGAGGTGATTCACTTTGGTCGGAGTAACTGGAATGCAAAGTACTGGGCTACTGGTAAGCTTCTTGGCAGTGTAGATGAGCGGAGAGATCTCAGTGTCCAGGTACACAGAT
The DNA here is from genome assembly GCF_004010195.1 of Chiloscyllium plagiosum. NCBI lineage: Eukaryota > Metazoa > Chordata > Chondrichthyes > Orectolobiformes > Hemiscylliidae > Chiloscyllium > Chiloscyllium plagiosum. Next base: position 8,976,168 of record NC_057741.1, read on the forward strand.
CCTTGAAAGTTGCCACCCAGGTTGACAGGGTTGTTAAGAAGGGATACCGTGTTTTAGTTTTTATTAATAAAGGGATCGAGTTCCGGCACCATCAGATTATGCTACAGCTGTACAAAACTCTGGTGCGGCCGTACTTGGAGTATTGTGTACAGTTCTGGTCACTGCATTACAAGAAGGATGTGGAAGCTTTGGAAAGAGTGCAGAGGAGATTTCCTTGGATGTTGCCAGGTATGGAGGGAAGGTCTTACGAGGAAAGGCTGAGGGACTTGAGCTGTTTTTGTTAGAGAGAAGAAGGTTGAGAGGTGACTTAATAGAGACATATAAGATAATCAGAGGGTTTGATAGGATGGACAGTGAGAGCCTTTTTCCAAGTATGATGACAGCAAGCATGAGGGGGCATAGCTTTAAATTGAGGGGTGATAGATATAGGACAGATGTTAGAGGTAGTTTCTTTACTCAGAGAGTAGTAAGGGTATGGAATGCTTTGCCTGCAACAGTAGTAGATTTGCCAACTTTAAGTACATTTAAGTCGTCATTGGACAAGCATATGGACGTACATGGAATAGTGTAGGTTAGATGGGCTTCAGATTGGTATGGCAGGTCGGCGCAACATCGATGGCCGAAGGGCCAGTACTGCGCTGTAATGTTCTATGTTCTATTTTTACTGCTCTGCCCTCATCAATCTTCTTTGTTACTTCTTCAAAAACCTTAATCACGTTTGTGAGACATGATTTCCCATGCACAAAGCCATGTTGACTATCCCTAATCAGTCCTTGCCTTTCCAAATACATGTACATCCTGTCCCTTAGGACTCTCTCCAACAACTTGCCTACCACTGAGGTCAGGCTCACTGGTCTATAGTTCCCTGGCCTGTCCTTGCCACCTTTCTTTAACAGCAGCACCACGTTTGCCAACCTCCAGTCTTCCGGCACCTCACCTGTGACTATCGATGATACAAATATCTCAGCAAGAGGCCCAGCAACCACTTCCCTATTTTTCCACAGAGTTCTCGGGTATACCTGATCAGGTCCTGGGGATTTGTCCATCTTTATAGGCTTCAAGACATCCAGCACTTCCTACTCTGTAATATGGACATTTTTCAAGATGTCACCATCTATTTCCCTACATTCTATGTCTTCCACGTCCTTCTCCACAGTAAACACTAATTCAAAGTACTTGTTTAGTATCTCCACCATCTCCTGCGGCTCCACACAAAGGCTGCCTTACTGATTTTTGAGGGGTCCTATTCTCTCCCGAGTTACCCCTTTGTCCTTTATGTATTGTAATAGCCCTTTGGAGTCTCCTTAATTCTATTTGTCAAAGCTTTCCTATGTCCCCTTTCTGCCCTCCTGATTTCCCTCTTAAATATACTCCTACTTTCTTTATACTCTTCTAAGGATTCACTCGATCTATCTTGTCTATACCTGACATATGCTTCCTTTTTTTTCTTAACCAAACCCTCAATTTCTTTAGTCATCCAGCATTCCCTATACCTACCAGCCTTCCCTTTCACCCTAACAGAAATGTATTGTTTATGGATTCTTGTTATCTCATTTCTGAAGGCATCCCATTTTCCACTCGTCCCTTTACCTACAAACATCTGCTCCAATCAGCTTTTGAAAGTTCAAACCGACTACCGCCAAATTTAGCCTTCCTCCAATTTAGAACTTCAACTCTTAGATCTGGTCTATCCTTTTCCATCACTATTTTAAAACTAACAGAATTATAGCTGCTGGCCCCAAAGTGCTTCCCCATTGACACCTCAGTCACCTGCCCTGCTTTATTTCCCAAGAGTAGGTCAAGTTTTGCACCTTCTCTAATAGGTACATCCACATACTGAATCAGAAGATTTTCTTGTACACACTTAACAAATTCTTCTCCATCTAAACCCTTAACCAGTCCGTGTTGAGGAAGTTAAAATCCCCTACCATAACCACCCTATTATTCTTACAGATAATTGAGATCTCCTTACAATTTCCCTCTGATTATTAGGGAGTCAATAATACAAGGTAAAAACAATGACTGCAGATGCTGGAAACCAGATTCTGGATTAGTGGTGCTGGAAGAGCACAGCAGTTCAGGCAGCATCCGAGGAGCAGTAAAATCGACGTTTCGGGCAAAAAGCCCTTCATCATGAATAAAGGCAGAGAGCCTGAAGGGTGGAGAGATAAGCTAGAGGAGGGTGGGGGTGGGGAGAAAGTAGCATAGAGTACAATAGGTGAATGGGGGAGGGGATGAAGGTGATACCCACACCAATCAACCACACCGCCCCGTGGCCCAACATTTCAACTCCCCCTCCAACTCTGCCGAGGACATGGAGGCCCTGGGCCTACTTCACCACCGCTCCCTCACCACCAGACACCTGGAGGAAGAACGCCTCATCTTCCGCCTCGGAACTCTTCAACTCCAGGGCATCAATGTGGACTTCAACAGTTTCCTCATTTCCCCTTCCCCCACCTCACCCTAGTTCCAAACTTCCAGCTCAGCACTGTCCCCATGACTTGTCCTACCTGCCTATCTTCTTTTCCACATATCCACTCCACCCTCCTCCCTGACCTATCACCTTCATCCCCTCCCCCATTCACCTATTGTACTCTATGCTACTTTCTCCCCACCCCCACCCTCCTCTAGCTTGTCTCCACACACTTCACGCTCTCTGCCTTTATTCCTGATGAAGGGCTTTTGCCCGAAACGTCGATTTTACTGCTCCTCGGATGCTGCCTGAACTGCTGTGCTCTTCCAGCACCACTAATCCAGAAGTCAATAATACAAACCCAATAAGGTGACCATCCCTTTCTTATTTCTCAGTTCCACCCAGATAACTTCCCTGGATGTATTACATCCTCCCTCAGTACAGCTATCCCTTATCAAAAACGCCACTCCCCATCCTCTCTTGCCTCCCTTTCTGTCCTTCCTGTAGCATTTGTATCCTCTAATATTAAGGTGCCAGTCCAGTCCTGTCCATCTCTGAGCCATGTTTCTGTAGTTGCTATAATATCCTAGTCCCATGTTCTGAACTATGCCCTGAGTTCATTTGCCTTCTTGCATTAAAATAAATGCAGTTTAATTTATCAGTCCTACCTTGTTCTCTGCTTTCTCCCTGCCTGCTCTGACTGTTAGACTTGCTTCTTTTCCCAACTGTACCAGTCTCAGACTGATCTCTTTCCTCACTATCTCCCTGGGTTCCACCACTCCCCCCACCTTGTTAGTTTAAATCTTCCTGAACAGCCGAGCAAATCTCCCTGCCTGTATATTAACCCCCTGCCAATTCAGGTGCAATCTGTCCTTCTTGTACAGATCATGTCTACCCCAGAAGAGATTCCAATGATCCAAAAATGTGAATCCTTCTCCCATACACCAGCTCCTCAGCCATCCAGTCATCTGCTCTGTCCTTCTGTTCCTGCCCTCACTAGCTCGTAGCACTGGGAGTAATCCAGATATTACTACTCTTGAGGACCTCCTTTTTAAATTCCTGCCTACCTCTCTGTAATCTCCCTTCAGAATCTCAACCTTTTCGCTTCCTGTGTCATTGGTTCCAATGTGGCCAATGACCTCTGGCTGGGCCCTCTCCCTCTTGAGAACATTCTGCACCCTCTCTGAGACATCCTTGATCCTGGCACCAGGAAGGCAACACCACATTCTGATTTTTCGCTGCTGGCCACAGAAGCGTCTGTCAGTGCCTCGGACTAGAGAGTCCCCTAACACAATTGATCTCTTGGAACCCAACATACCACTCATTGCGTTAGAGCCAGTCTCAATACCAGCAACTTGGCTGTTTGTGCTACATTCCCTGAGAATCTATCACTCCCTACATTTTCCAAAACAGCATACTTGTTTGAAATGGGGATAGCCACATAAGACTCCTGCACTACCTGCTAAGTCTCTTACTTTTCCTGGAATTAATCCATCTATGTGACTGTATCTATGGCTTTTCTCCCTTCCTATAATTCCCGTCCATTGCACCCCCTAGCTCTTGTAAGTTCCTCATTGCCTTTAACTTGTTGCTCCAACCAATCAATTCAATCTGATCGGATTCACAACCAATGGCATTTATTGCAGATATAATCCTCAGTAACCTGTAAACTCTCCCTAAGCCCCCACATCCAACAAGAAGAGCATATCCCTCTACTAAGAGTTATTTTTGCTTCTTCCAATCTACATACCCAGAAAATAGCACCTTCTTATTCCTCTACAAAACCCGGAGGAAACCCATGCAGACAGGGGGAGAAATGTTTTACCAACATTTCGAATGGTCTCAGTGGGATAGCTAGAAGACTCCGAAATTGTGAACCAAATAGCAAATTGTTAAACCTATAGATCCATCATTTCATTTACTCATATATTTATAATGTAGTGGCATTCATTTCAATTTTCAATTATATTTTATCATCGATGCAAGATTAGAACTTAAGCCATAATTCCATGCCCTCTCCAAGTGACAAAAGAAGGGAAATGTAATTTTCAACACAATGATAGCAGGAGGTTGTCTGCTATAAAATTACAGCGGGCATAGAGTAATAGCTAAATGGTTTATTACATTAAGGTTAATCTTTACAAAATATAGATTTCTCTGTGAATGTATATGGGTACAACTTTGTATGTTACTAAATTATAAAACCAAGTGCTTGTGATTATGTCATGGGGTACAAGTACAAGTACATGGAGATCTGTGCTCGAGATTCCAGTGCTCAAAGGCATTTGTGCTAAACATATAACTTTGCCCATTTCTTTTGAGGCAGTTGGTCATTTAATCCGAGTTAATGCCACAGTTAAAAAAGCTGATAGACTAATAAGCATCAACCCATTAAGTATTTTAGGATAATAACCCACTATAAAATCTCAGCGCCAAAATACTTACAGAGAATCCAAAATAAATAAAACTTTTGCAAAGGTTAGTGTGTAATTTACACTGTCTTGTTACTGCATTTTGCAGTTTGATTCCTGCACAGGCTGTTGGAAGTAACTTTCTGAATCAGATTTCAAAGTGATAGCCTTCCTATTCCCTGCTCCTGAAGTGTAAGATAATGCATACTGGATGAGTGGGTATGGAAGATACATGATCAGAGCATGCAGTAATATGAAGGATCTGAGAGTTCTGGGTTGGCATGGATGTTCTGCGGTAAATTTGAACAGTGATCAATGAGATCTAAAGGATACTTTAGCAATATCTAGAGTTGGGCTGCTATTTTGGAGACATCACACAGGTCCACTAACTGGCCTGGCACTATGCACACATTCTGACACACTCCATCGTACCGTGCAAAATGACTACAAATCAGATCCTAGTGTGAAAAGACAAAAGGCTATGCAAAGTCACACTAAAATTATTTATAGCTGTAAACTCCTTCTTAGTGGTGACTTATACCAGGATCATTTATCTGATAACATTTTTTGCTGAGTTTAAGCTTACCAATTTCACAAATGCTTAAAGATTTTAGATTTTAGGATTTACATAATCATCCCAGAGAAGAACTAATTGCCTGAGAATTAAACCATTATCCAAGTAGCCTTTTTAAATGTAATAAGCCTTAGTTCTAACATAAATGTTCCAGATATTTTGGTAGGCTGGGACGTTTTTCTTCAGATCATACACTTGCTCACTAAAGGAATTATATAAGATATTAAGATTTGTTTCAGTTGAAACAGAAATACCTAAAAGAAAGGATTTACTAATTTTCTATTCTATTAGCAGAAATTAACAAGCTTTAAGTGGATAGGTATATGATTATGCTAAAAAAAAAGTAACATCAAATCTAATAGAATTTAGTTTGATGTTATTTATAACTATTTAAAAATCTCAAAACATTGAAGACTATCTAAGAATAGCACATCGAACAATGTCAAAGAATAGAGTATCTACCAACATTTAAAACAGAATTTAACCTCACAGTCCTCACTCAGTAACAGATCTTATCCAGTGTAAGGAAACACCTTTGACGAAGTATTACCTGTGGGTCTTTAACACCTCTGCAATTTCAGTGGAATAGTCCTTAATTTTAAAATGTTTGGATCACTCCTGCATTGGAATGCGGTGCCAACCCTCAATATAGGTACCTCTCACTTTTATGTTAAGCTGTATCTTTTAACATTATTCCTTAAATTATTCTCTGAAGATTCCTTTATATAATTGTGGGCTTTTGTCTCGTCATTTTTCATTCTTATTTCATCTGTCTCCTATTCTTTCAATCTTAAAAGATTCTGTTATTAAAAGTGTATCAGTACATGTGTTTAATTTCTGAGATTTGAATGTTGTCTTATACTGATATATAATGCCTTTATATAATAAGGATTTTTGCTGTTCTTATCAGTTGGATGATTCAAATATTTCTTCTATAGCTAACATTGTATATCCCACACCCAAATGTAATTTTGTCATGTGTCTTTCCAGGCCATTTTTCTTTAGTAATTAAACTTTTCACTTATACTTTTTTGTTGTCTGTTTTGAGCACTAATTAAATTCATTCCCTTTTAGGTATATTCCGTTCATGCTAGTTGCAATGTAGTTTTCATAATTCATTCTTACATGAATCTTTATCTTTAAATGATGATTTTATATCCTGTGTGTTCTATCCAATGAGTCGTACTTATTTCTTAATAAAATCTATATTTCTTACCAGTTATCATTAAGACACATGGTTTGCATTTATATCTGGAATATGCGAAAGTGCACAGGTTTTCCCAAGCCCACTGGAACATTCAGGCCTAAGTTCAATGTTTCATAAGCTGGTTTGCATTTCCACTGTGAGGTAAAAATCCAGTCATGTCTCTCAGCAGCAAGGATCCCACATGAAACAAATTTTGTAAAAGGACAGAAGTCTGTGAACTATGTTCTTCACAATCTATTCTGTTAATGTCTACAAACATAAATTTGATATCAAGACATGTTAAATTTGCTGCCTGGCCTTGAATCTTCAATTAGGTCCCTCTTCACGTGACGTTAGAGAAATAGATCATGCATATTCTAAAATTCCTAATGCACTGCTGTTGGATACCAGACAGCGTGAGAACCAATGGGTAGAATGCTTACCTCCCTGATGGAATAGCGGCACCAATGACAAGATTTCAAGGCCAGGGGGTACACTTTGAAGGTGAGAGGAGAGAGATTTTAAAAAGACATAAGAGGCAGTGTTTTTACACAGAGGGTGGTTCACTTGTCGAATAAACTCCCTGAGAAAGTGGTGGATTTGGGTACAGTTACAATGTTTAAAGGTCATTTGGATAGATACATAAATAGGAAAGATTCAGAAGGATATGGGTCAGGAGCAGGCAGGTGGGACTAGTTTAGTTTGGGATTATGTTCAGCATGTACTGGTTGAACTGAAAGGTCTGTTTCTCTGCTGTATGACTCTTCGACTCTATGTTATGTCCCGATGGGCATTAGGAAAACAGTTGTACCCTTTAACAGAGGGTTCTAAAATCATACAGCCCTCAGGAAGAGTGTCTATAGATTTCATGTTTGTTCTGACATGTTGATCAGACAAGTCATGCGTTAAAGTGTCATTATATATCTGGGTATGTGTTATTTCATTTACAATGCAGTATCACCCATGCCACCTCTGTGCCTTTAGAAGTTTTTGTTGTTTTCCTTGCCCTCTAGGTGCAGTCTCAGAATCTGGAGCTGGGATTAGGGAGTCAGGTATTCAGTGAAGACTGTTGGCTTTGTAGGTTTGGCTGGATGACTCAGGGCATTTGTGGCTAGAGCACATAGAGGAAATGGTGTCTGTATCAGAGCCAAACTCACACTCCTCAGCTGCAACTTCTAAAAGGTAGGGGATTGCAGGCAGGCTGGAGGTTGAGGGGAAAGCCGTCTATGGAATATCCTGAGAGGAGACTTCAAGCAGGCCCCGTGTGTGATTACTCCATCATCTAGGTACCTGCTGGTGCCATCTTGTCTCTTTGAGAATGAGCATCTGGAGGAAGATCGTGGTCCTTCAGTCTCCTGTTGCCTTGCTGTTGGTGTTGAACACCAATGACTAAAGAGATGGAATGGAGGTCCGTGTGCATCTCTTTCAGGCACCGGATTCTACTGGACCTGAATCTCCACAACAACTGCTGATCTGAGATGGAAGATGCTTTCTTGGTGGTACTGACGGACTCCTCCAATCTTTCATCCAGTTTCTGACAAACCTGTCGTCCGTTCCTGTGTTTGTTTGTACATTTTCACACAGTTATTAATGACTGGCACCATGAGATGATCTTTTGTCTGGGCTGGAGCTGATGCCCAGTCTCCAGCGGTCCTCTGAGTGCCAGAATTCTGGGGCATTTCTTCCTCTGCCAACTGTCAAGAGGTATCCATGATGTGCTTACCAGATTGTGGGACTGAGTCTAGTATTGATCAAGAACTCTCTGAGGTATTGGTATCTCAATTAGTAGAGATTCCAGAGACAACCTTGCCAATGCATTCACTAAGTGGCTGGCAAAGCTGTTCGTGTTGGTGTAGTTACAAGAAAGGTGGTGAGGGTCCCTGAGCATATAAGAAGCACAGAGCATAGGAAGAGTTAGTCATTTGCAGGGACAGAGTGGGTGAGAATAACTGCAGGAAGATTCTGTACACAAGATTGAGAACAGTAAACTGTGAGACTTGGTGGGAGGTGGATGCTTTAACGAAGTTGCTGTGAATGTGAGGCAGCAGAGCATAGATGGCAGCATTTACTCTTGCAAAGTGCAGAAGGTCATTAACCTCCTGCTGACATTGCTGCGCATTTCACTGGACACTGACCTGGGTGGCTACTTCAGGCAAGGCTGACAGCATCTGGTTTCATGGTCTCTTTCCATGAAGATAGAGAGAAGCCCTGCTGTCCACCAGGACCTTCAGGTGCCTGTTGTTGCACATTGGCGCCAATGTGCCGTGTTCAGCCATATTGTTTTAAATTGCCAAGTGACTGCAATGGTTGCAGAGTTTGAAGCGTTGCACAGCTCTGGTTTAAACATGGTGGCCAGACATGAACACTGGAAGGTTCCAGAATAGGGAGAGCTTCTGTCTCTGCCGAACGCAGGAGTACAAGAGTAGCACTGTAGTGTCCAGATGTGTAATTCATGATGTGAGCAGCAGAGAATTGTATGAGAAAGATCAATGGAGCACATGAAGGGATCTCTCCATGAAACCACCTGAAATTGACACTCAGCCAAAATATGGGAAAATGCACCCCATTAATTTGTCTCTCTCTCTCTGTTTGCCAGTGCTTTCTGGCCTTCTGAGTATTTCCAGTATTTTCTGCCTTTATTTCTGACACCCAGCACCAGCATCTTGCTTCTTTTGGCTTTTTGTTCAAGGTATCAAGTGATATCAGACAACAGTGGATAAAATAAAGTTACGATGTAGTTTAACCATGATCTAATTGTTTGATGAAGCAAGCTCAAGAAGCCAATTGCTAATTTTGTTTATATATTAAAACATTCTGCTCCACTGTCATTGTGGCTGTCAAATTTCTATCTCTGTTGCTATTACATTTTGAAACTTGCTTTCTTAACCTCTTCAGCTTCCTAATCAGCTTTAAAACCTTCACAGATGGCCTGATCTTTGACCCCAGACATGATTAATCCTTCAAATCTCTCCCTTAAACACTGGCTCAGTATGATAATGTTAAATGTTAGAAACCTCTGTGGGTAGTCTTCATGAACATATATAAGGACTTTCCTGCCTTTTTAGTATTCCTCAATGACACTACAAAACCCTGATTGGAGCAGACCTTGACTTGCTACATTTAAATGTACAAAGTATGGGAGCAACTAACAATTGGACAGCCACCACTTAAAACAAATTTCTGCTGGAAATTTGAAATAAACACAAACATTCCTGGACAAACTCATTATGGCCTGGCAGCATCTGTAAAGAGAAAGCAGAGTTAACATTTTGAGTCCAATGACTCTTGTTCAGAACTGATAGCGGCCAAGAAAAGGTGGTATTTTTACTGAAGGGGGAAGCAATAGATGGAGTGGGAGGTCCGTGGAAGAATAAGATAGGGAGGGATGACAGTATGCCAGGACAATATGAAGTTGATAATGGGGGCCATAAGTAGGGGAAATAGGTTGACTGTGCTGAAAGCAGCCCATGTCATGACAGGGCCTGGGATGTGGGAATGGGTAAAGAATATGGAAGAAGGTGTTTGGGTCCTAAAAGTATTGAACTCGATATTGAGTCCTGAACACTGCAGGGTGTCCAAGTGGAAAATGAGGTGTTGTTGTGCTGAGCCTCACTGGAACACTGAGCAAGCCCAAGAAGTGATGTTGTCCCGAGAACACAGTAGGGTGTTGAAGTGGCAGGCAATTGGAAGCATGGGGTAATTTCTGCTTTTTCCTTTGGATATAAAGGATAACAAGTAATATGTTTGGTGCTCGCATTGCACAATTACATGGAAATGTAAAACCTGAGCATGTTGACAGATATATGAGTACATTGTTATTGCAAGACAGTTCAAACATAAAGCACAATGTAATGACAACGCAAGGAGGTAACTATAACATTTGTACTAAAAGGACCAAAAAATCTTTGCATTTTACCATTTTGTTATAAAGGAAAAATACTGACAAATGCAATTTTGGAACAATACCCCTTTTCTGATGGAACAGTTTCCAGCAATAGAAATTATTGTGGCGCTTTGGTATGAATGCCATTTTGTCTTTGCGATATAGATTAATCCCTGAAATAATATATTATACCAAGTCAGGTTTGCAAACTTTGGTCATGTCAAGGAGAGACCTCACACTATGTGTAATAGAAGCTCATGCTGGTTAAAAATGTTCCGCTCCTGCCAGTGTCCAATCTGACAACCTGTAAAATGGAGCAACAAGACTAACAGAGCATTTCACTGGCACCTCTCAGACACACATTTACTGTTCTCTCAAATAAAGTAACAACTTTCTCTTCTTGTTCGACTGGCTGTTTGGAAAACATCCCATATGAGAGCCAGGGATATTGTATGAAACACGACATCTGAGAACTGCCAAGAGGCCTAGGCTTCCTGGCTTATAAACACAGGAAAAGTGTTAGTACAAATGGATTGTATGAGGTAGCCTTTTACAGTCAAGGACTCCAAAATTACAGTGACATTTCACATCTAACATAATGTCCTTGTTATACAGTATATGACTGCATGTGATATCAGTAAATTGAAGGCATTATATTCCCGATTGTCAGAAATACCATGATGTCCCATTGTTCTGAATTCCATTCTTAGTGCTCACAGAATAAACATAAAACCTTTTAGTTTTCTTTGCAAAACAAATGTGTTTTTTATTTAATGGTCATTGTTTACACTGTAATACAAGAACAATGCATGACTGGAAAAACTTCACAAGGCAATCTGCATTCTTTTTTCTGCTTGTAGGTAGGACCTTGGATGAACTATGAATGTTTCAATGAATTAAATAATTCTGCTGTCAGAAAGAAAGGCTGATTGCACCACCTGCTGTGCATTATCCTATCTCTATCCCACATTTATTTATTTTGGTCAAATGGATATAATCTTCACATGAGAAACTATATTTTCTTTGTCTGCCTGATGTCTTGCTTTTGTAAAATCTATTTAAATCCCAGTAACATTTTATGTTCTTATTAAAATTGTAAAAATATTAATGCTGTAAAACTTCTTTTCACAGTCTCAATGTTGATACTATCAACAATGTTAATTTAACATAAATAGCGTTTGTATCAGGCAATCTTGAGAGCAATATTTACTTTGTTATTTTTAAGGCAAATGCAATGTTAGGATTTCCTGGATATTCTTTAGTGCAGATTTTAGACATCCAATCATGTGTTAATGCTGTTTATCACAAGAAGGTAAGAACATCTGGTTTTTCAATCCATCTCTCACTGTAGAATAGACCCCGTCTTGCAAAACCCAATTTGAAAGGCTCTTGACCTCCAGTAGGCAAATTGAAGCTTGCTGGCAAGAGATGCTGTTAGTTATTGAACAGTTATAGACTCTCAGACAGAGGAAACACTTTATCATTGTGAAACTGTTTCCACTGAAAAGCTTCCATTGTAAACGTGGCTGTACATGTGTCAATAATTTTAATTCCTAAACATTCAAATTCCAAGTACTGCATGTCACAAAAAACCCTCCGAATTATTCCTGCTTCATCTTACATGGGAAGAAGCTTGACTTCTGATATATATGCAGTGGAAGAGTCCTTGAGGCAGATGATTTTGTGTTGCTAAATTTTAAGTGGCTTGTTCAAAATGACCTTAAGGGTGTGTGTAAAAAACAAACTTCTGAATTATAAATTGTACTTCAGTGGCATTGTCTAAATTAAAATGGCTAGCCTTGATTAAATTAAAGCCCATTTGTTTTCTAATGAAACACTAACCTAAAATAACTTTCAAGGATGTGATCTTAGTGTTTATGGGAACCTGATGTAACTTTAAATCTTTGGTGCATCAATTATTAAGCATTAGCCTGTTATAATGCAACAATGAGGCATAATTGGACAAAATCAAGATGTACATGGAATTGAGTGAGTACATTGTAATGTGATTTATTGGTTTTGTTATTTATAGAACTTATCCTTGTTTCTTCTTCCTCTCGTTTAAATTTAAACAATAAATTCAAAGAAAAAGAGGTGAAGTTTTCCAGGGATCGGCAGTTGCATGTAGATTGCCACACCACACCTCAGTTTTTTATGAAAGCAGAGAGCTTCACAGATGATTCTGATCAGGGCACCCTCAGAAATTTGGACACGTGCTTTCAACCTGACAGTTCTCTCGTAGTGCAGACCTGTTGGGGGGAGGCAAACCTCTCTCCCCTTTCATAGCAGTCACCCATGGTCATCTGAAATTTTAAAGATCCATTTTGAAAGCTGCTGTCAAGTGATAAACATGTAAGGTAAAGGTCAGGTTACAGCATTGGTAAGTGCTGGCTAAGTACTATGCTTGCTGAGATAGGTGTCAGAATGTCTGGTAAATTGGGTGCCAGGGCATATGGTGGCAGATGGGTAGGATGCCAAATAGGTGGGGGTAGACTTCCTGATGAAGGGCTCTGGCCCAAAATGTCGATTTTCCTGCTCCTCGGTTGCTGCCTAACCTGCTGTGCTTTTCCAGCAACACACTCTCAACCTAGATTATTTGGGTGTCAGGTAGGTAGGGTGCCAGGGTGCAGGGTGGCAAGAGGGCCAGGTGCATGATGCAGTGTTTAGGGTCGCTCGGGGAAGGCAGGAGGAATCGGATCCAGCAAGGGGCAGGGAGGCTGGGTGTAGGCCTAGTGAGGTGGAGGGGAACTGTGACCCATGGTACGGGAAGGAGGTGGAGGCTGGAAATGGGCCTTGGTGGCAGGGCAGGGGGCTGATGCCCTGGGTTCGGAGGGGAAGTGGAAGCAGATCGGTTCCAGAGAAGGGGAAGTGGGGAGTGCTTCTAGAGAAGTGGGAGGGGATGCCTGCTCCAGTGGAGGTGGGGTGCAGTTGAAGGGGGTGTCAGGTTAAGAGTGGGGGATTTTGCATTGTGTCCAGATCAGATCTGGAGGGGTTGAAATCCGGTAGGCTCTGAAGCAGGGGAAGGATAATGCTGGGTCTGCAGTCAGGTGGAGGGGTCAGGTCCAGAGAGGGGTGGAAGATCAAGGGGAAGGGAATGGGTCAAGTTCTTGGTGAGGTATAACTAGCCTTGGTGAGTTGTAGTTGGGGTATGTGAGATCAGTATAGAGTCAGTTTAATAGTTACTTAGGAGTTTGACAATGTATTTAATTGTCTAACATTTCCTAAGCAACTACTGGCCTAATTTAATTAGAACCCTCCAAACTCTCTGATTTAAATGCTCCAAGCATAGAGGGATTATACAGCCACATCTTCAATATTTCCCTCAGAGGCTGCTCCAATGGGTCTTCCTCAGGGTCCCCGTGTGCAGCTCCCACTTTCCTCCAATAACCACCAGCTGCCGGTGGAAATTCTGGGCCAATATTTGGAAACCTGAAGTGAGAAAAGTGAGGAACTCTCTTTCTGAGTTAAAAGGTTTTGTTTTCAAGTCCTTGTCAAGAGAGCTGCAAGAGAGACTGTGTGGAGTTTGCACGTTTTCCCCGTGTCTGTGTGGGTTTCCTCCGGGTGCTCCAGTTTCCTCCCACAGTCCAAAGATGTGCAGGTCAGGTGAATTGGCCGTGCTAAATTGCCTGTAGTGTCAGGTAAGGGGTAAATGTAGGGGTATGGGTGGGTTGCGCTTCGGCGGGGCGGTGTGGACTTGTTGGGCCGAAGGGCCTGTTTCCACACTGTAAGTAATCTAATCTAATCTAATCTAATCTAATCTAATCTAATCTAACAAATTGGGCAGATCCTACAATGCAGCACTGATGGAGTGCCATGCTATTGGAACTGCTGTCATTCAGGTGAGATATTCAACTGAATCCCTGCCTGCTCTCTCTCCAGGTGTTTTTGAAAAAGAACTAGTGTAAGGCATTTTGATGTATTGTGTATTTCTGTTATGCTGTGAGGCGTTTTTAATAATTTCTTGTATTTATGTTTATGTTTAAAATGTAACCAAGTTGTGAGATGGACCAGTAGTCTGGAGCTCAGGATGGTAGGGAGATGGAGTTATAAAGGGATAAGCATTCTGACTGGGGTTTGTATTGAACTCTTCAAAAATGAAGAGAATTTTAACTAACAGACACACGCAGGTGTATCTGGTGAAGTCGTTCAGCTAATGGGTCATCATCAGATCCCTAGCTGAGGTCAGCTTTCCCACAAAATAGCCTCTGCATATGTGTGAATGAATTTCCTACCTTACCGTACCTGATCAAAGTACTGAAATCACATCATTGTTGATAAAAAGTCATTAAAGTCCCATTCCCTCATTAGAGACATGGACAACTAGCAGTGGGTTTAGCCTGTCTGTCACCTTTCCTTAGCATGGGCAAGGTAGGGACTTCATGGTGACCTCAGCCAGTATGGGAATTGAACCCATTCTCTCAGCATTACGCTGCATCATAAATCAGCCATCAAGCCAATATCCATTGTTGGCACACGTTTAAACACCTCATGCAGAGAGCAGGTCATAGCTACAGACAGATAATCTTGCATGATCATAGTGGGATTAATAAGGCACTTGAACCCAATCAAATGACCTCATTTAAGGTATGAGTTTAAATGCCAAGGGGATAAGGTTAGAAATTAGGGGAAAAAAACGACAGCCTCATAGACATTACAACTGCAACCAAGGAACTGTGACTTGGTTGATGATGGGAAGATTTGTGGAGAATTTACTGGAGGTGTTACTACCCTCGTGTGGATATACAAGATCTCATGAATCAACTGGTGTTGTGAGTATATGCTGGTGCTCATTGGTCAACAAAACATTTGCATTTAAAATTAGTTTTGTGCCATTGATGCCTAGAGTATGAGGTAAGGAACATTGATTATAGCAAAACCCTCTATTTAAGGGTCATACACAAAAGAAGCTGTCCTATTATCCAAGCTCATGTTTATCTCTCAAGGTCATCATACAAAAAACAGAATAACTACTTGTTATCACACTGATGTTTATGGAATCTTCCTGTGGCCAGATTATTTTGTTGGATTACAAAAGTCACTGAACTTCAAAGTAGTTCACTCACTGTAAAATGCTCTGCGATGTTCTGAGGTTGTGAAAGGTGCCACCTAAATGTAATTCTTTTATGTTTGACTTGCACCTCAAATTTATTAAATGCATTTAGTCTTTAGTTCTTGATTGTCCAACAAATAAAAATCTACTGCTGTTTGTCTTATAAGTTTCAAATGATCAAGAATCCATAGACCTTTGGTGGAAAGCGTTCCAGATTTCCATAGATACAGTAGTCCAACATATGTGATTTATATACACCATTGCCAAAAAAAAATCAGGATTAAATTTCATATTACTAAATGCCCTGTATTCTCAGACCAGTCAATTCCTATGCACTGGTAAATCAGCAAAGAAAATATATACAGTAAGTATGGAAAAATGAAGCATTTCTGGATAGGAACACACCACTCAGCTTAATGTTCGACTACATGATGACAGAGTGACATTTGATCCAAAGCTCTGAGTGTCCACTTGTGACTTTAACAATAACTTTCTCTCACATCAGTGTAGGCAGATCCAATTGGCACATTGATATTCTGATGTCAATGTCAAATCTCTGTTTTTACTTGACAGTTTTTTCCTGAATAATATTGTATAGTCTTTATAATATCAGTTAATTTATTTATATAATATGCTATATTTTAGTTACATTAAATTTAATAAGTTCATCCTTTTGATTTTCTATTAGTTTTCCTTGTACTTTGAATAGTGATGAAAGATGTATTATGGATATAAAAGTTTGCAGTTTGGATGTGGATCTGTTCTGTTCAGGTTTTTCTGTATAAACAGTTGACAGAGTCATTTGGAAAAGTGACCCAAGTTCATCAATTCCAAAATAGTATGTGAATATATTCAAGTGTCTAGGAGAAGCCCTGTAGGATTAATGGATGGAATGTTTATACTGCTGAGTTTAAAGTGTAAAGCCATTCATTTACTTCAGAACAAAAGATCAGAGCCTTCATTTAATGAACCAGGAATTCAGCTCGGAAGAGAGAACAATTTCTTCCATATTAAGATTTTATTTCAGGGGAATTAGTTAATATTTCCTCAAGGTTATAGTTTGTGAACTTTCCAACCCAGGAGAGTTTGATAGAGTTAGAAATGTTCAAGTTATCAGAAGTGAAAAGGTTTAGGCCATCAGAATTATGAAAGGTTCATACCAGTGGATTCAGAAAGAATTGTAAAATTGTGTCTGCCGTCCTAGGAAAAGAAACAAAGAAGAATCAGTTAAGTTAAAAACATGAAAAGTTGAAATAGGAGTGGAACATCTCTGAATATCTGTAAAAGGTTAATGTTGAGAACAGTTTGAAACTTTTCTTTGCTGTACACAATAAGGTTTTTATACACTTCTGTTTATTTGTGTGTAATAAACTTCTTTTCTGTTGTTAAAGAACATCAACAGCCGCACGTGAGCATATTTCAGTGATTAAGCACATGGTAACCAATGAGAAGACATAAACACTTGATCTATTGACCCATGTTTCCTGTTGGAATATGACTTGTCCAGCATTACCATCACCTGAGATCTTAACAGTACACTTGTGCTATACTTATATTTTGTGCTTTTCTGTCAAAGCAAAGTATTCTTTTAACAAGTGTGCTTTATAAAAACTGAAAGAACTCTGAATGCTGTAAGCCAGAAACAAAAACAGAAATGGCTGGAAAAGCCCAGCAGATCTTGCAGTACCTGTGGAGAGAAATCAGAGTTAACGTTTCGGGTCCTGTGACTCTTCTGATTTCTCAACACAGATGCTGCCAGACCTGCTGAGCTTTTCCAGCAATTTCTGTTTTCGTTGCTATTTCTTTATTGTTGATTAGAATATCACCTGCATGTGTTTTTAATGGGCTAAGTCAATCTCTATCTTTTTACTTTTTGCTGTGATTTTTAAAAGGTTTTTTCCTTTATCAGCTCTTAATACAGTAGACAACCCTTTATTCGAAATCCCAAAATCCGAAAAGCTCACAAGTCCAAAGGATTTTTTATAAAGTGTTTTTCCATTAGCAAGGTTGTTTCGCGTGCAAATAGTTAACCCAAGTCAACATGCACTCGATGTGTGTCACTCAGATGCGACGTAGGGGGTGGTGTGGCCCAGCACTGGTAGGCCTCAATTTTGTTTCAGGGCCCATTTTATTCACAGTACGTCTATTCTTCAGAAAGACTTTTTAAAAATCACCATCAAAAATCACCATCAAAAACCAGCTGGTCCCGAGCATTTTGGATAAAGGATTGTGCACCTGTATTTCACTTCAGATTTTTAATAGTTCCCTCAACCTGCTCAAC
Organism: Chiloscyllium plagiosum; assembly: GCF_004010195.1. Classification (NCBI taxonomy): domain Eukaryota; kingdom Metazoa; phylum Chordata; class Chondrichthyes; order Orectolobiformes; family Hemiscylliidae; genus Chiloscyllium; species Chiloscyllium plagiosum. Next base: position 8,993,966 of record NC_057741.1, read on the forward strand.
TTCCAATTTTCTTTAAGTTTCTGTACGCCTCCTCTTTTACCTTTGCATTGTTGTTTACCTCATTCATTGACCACAGTCCTGAGTAAATCAGTGGCAAAGAATAATCTTGTTTTATGCTAACTTCTTCTCTGAATCCCTCTCACTGCTTTAATACAGGAGCATCCATTAATAATTCAGTCCAATTTACTGGGATTATTTTTAACTCATTCCTTATTGCCCTATTTTTAAGGTGAAGGAATGAAAGAGGCAGCTTCTTCTCACAGTGATTAGTCACCACTCAACCTTACCCATCACATGACACTACACAGAAACTACAACATAAATAAGGCTATTCATTGCAACTGATCAACACCAGTGACTATGCTCCACATGTGGTTCCTACTATTCATGTCATCCAACCCTAAAGGTAGCTGCTCCTGGGACTTTAGGCCATTCACACCATTGGTTTAAACCCCTACTCCACAGCACTTCTGGTTTTGCAAACCATAACCTTCCCTTCACAGTGCGTTGATCAACTGTCAGCTCTGAGGACATGGTGCAGAAAGGCAACTTATCCTCTTGTTGTGCTGACAGGGAACTGGAGGTGCGAGTGAACATAATAGTGGAAATGGCCTGTCTTGGGATTGTTACTAATTTGCTGCTTGTCATGAAAGACTTCACTAAGGCAGTGTCATGGACCAGAACAAACCCCCTCAAAATGTATTCAGAAGATAGCCTAGACACTAACGTTTTTTTATTTTAGAGGCAAGTATCAGGCGTTGCATTCCTGATGCAATTTGATCAGTCAAATTACCAGATTTGAAGCAAAACACACTTTACTCATACACCATAGTTAAGATGCAAAGAATGAAAGAACAAATTGGAATAACTTGACTCTATTGGAAAATTTAGCAGCGTGATAGATTATTTAACTACTAAACAGTCACTGTTCTAAGATAATAACATTCCATAAACACACCCTTGGCAAAGGCAAGTTCAGTAAAATGTCTCATATGCTGCTCTCCAGTTCAAGAGGAAAAAGATCATAAGAAAACTCAGAGAGAGAGAGAGCAGCAGGGAGAGCTCTACTGCAGCTTCTAATTCCAGCTTCAAGACCCAGCCACTGCTATTGAAAAACTAAAACTAAAAATCCTAGTACTGTGGGAGCTTGGTCCCACCCGTTCAGGCTGCTTCTATTGTTCCAATTAAAAAAAAACTCAAGGCCTTGCAAACTGTTTACTCTAATCACTCTGAGTAGACTGCTTGACATCTCTCTCTGAATCTTTCTTCATAAAATAAACACAGGACAAATATACACCTCTTAAGGCCATAGTATCATCATAACAGTCAGTTATCATTTGCTGACTGAAGACCTAAAGCAATTTCACCTTTGTGCTGTCTCTCATGGAATGCTGCTTTCTCCCCAACGGTGAATAGGGTGTATAATGTGCAGATACTTCAAGATTGGATCACATGAAGATATCACGCATACAAATGTATGGATAAGAAAAAAATCATTCAGCAAAAGAAAAGATCAAGGATTGCAGAAATAATCAGGTCTATTTGTAGTTCATATGGACTAAGGGCTGCTTGCCGTGTAGCCAATATAAAGTTAAACAACTAAAGGAAGTCCAAAAAAATCAAAGAACTGTGGATGCTGTAAGTCTGATAAAAAGAACAAAAATAGCTGGAGAACCTCAGCAGGTCCAGATATGCCTTACATGTTGTTAATGTGCCTGCTTCCACCACCTTCACTGGCAGTGTGTTCCAGGCACTCTCCACCCTCTGTGTGAAAGATTTTACCTGCACTTTTCCACTAAACATTCCTGCTCTGACCTTGAACCTGTGCCCACTTGTAGCTGACCTTTCCACCCTGGGAAAAAGCCTCTGACTATCCACCCTGTGTAGGCCTTTCTTAATTTTGTAGGCCTCTATCAGGTCACCCCTCAGTCTCCACCTTTCCAATGAAAACATTCTGAGTTTATCCAACTTCCTCTCATAACTAATACTCTCCAGACCAGGCAAGATCCTGGTAAACCTTCCCTACCATCTCCAAAGCATCCACACCCTTCTGATAATGTGGTGACAGGACTGCTCACAGAAAGAATGAGTGGCCAATGAATTACAATTTGGTTCTCAAGGAGTGGCATCGCACATTCAGTGGATACATGATAAATGTAAATGCAATTATCAGGGCCTCACATTTAAAGAATTATTCTCTACCTCAATAAGAAAAGAAAGCAGTAAGTTATTCCACTCAGTCTGCCAGGTTTTCTTGTCATTGTACAGTTATTTCTGATAAGAAGATGATGATTCCTTCAAACCTTCAAGTTTCCTTTTCCATTACTGTCCCTGCACTGTTATGACCTTGAAACCTCTCCTTGTGACTGTTCAATAATTTTGCATTCCTATTAACATTCTCCATTCACATCTTAAGTACATGGCTTTGTCAACTGTCATTCCATTGTTAGCAATGTCCCCTTTTCATGCTGAAGCCTGAATGATTTAGACTGGTTAGGGGTCTGTCTCACACAGCTGGCCACACCCTCCTATGCTCCATGAAATCCCTATCATCATTCCCTCAGTGACCCAGCCTATTAACCTAAATCTGAGATTTGAGAATTCTACTTTTCAGGACACCACGGACTATTCTTGATAAGCTCCTTGGCCATTAATCCATAACTTGCATGACCAACCTTGCCCCAGAACATGGCCTAACTTGTCAGGGCAGCCCCGATTAACAATCCAGTCCAGGGATGTGTTTCTCAACTGTAACCTGACTGACAGAGAAGTAAATGAGAACTGCAGATGCTGGAGAGTCAGAGTCAAATAGTGGAAAAGCACAGCAGGTCAGGCAGCATCTGAGGAGCAGGAGAGTTGATGTTTCAGGCATAAGCAGAAATGTATTCTTGGGTCTGGTTGCACTTGGCCTACGTGATGTCACCACACCATCAAACACTGACTCTCTCCACCACAGGCACTCAGTTTCAGCAGTGTATACCATTTACAAGAAGCACTAATGTTCCTTAAACAGCACCTTCCAAACCCATGGCCTGTGTCACATATAAGAGCAAGGGCAGCGTATACATTACTATCTGTAAGTGCCCCTCACCAACCTTGCTCTGAATTATATTGCCACTGTTTCTTCAGTGTCACTGGGTCAAAATCCTGGATTTTGATCTAAAAAGCTCCCTAGAAACACTGTGGGTCTACCTCCACCAAATGGACTGCAGAGGTTCAAGAATGCAGCTCATCACTACCTTTTCAAGGACAATTAGGACTGCGCCATAATTGTTGGCCCAACCAATGAAACCCATGTCCCATGATTGAACAACCAAAATAAAGTATCACTGTAGCCCAATCCCTGCAAGGACACTGATCCCTGGACTCTGGTAGGAACAAGTGACGTTGGTGTCTCGGACAGAGATTGGTTGAGTCCCTGGGCTGACTGACGTAGTATCCTTTCACTAACCACGGCACTCCTTCATTCCATTCAGGAGTGGTATCCTCTGACTTTCAAATGTGGTAATATGGTTGAGGCACACACAGTGTGTTTTCCATGTTACCTGCTAGCACACACTGTAGGTGTGACATTGACGTACAACAATATGTCGGCCTTAGGTTGTTTATCTGAATGGTAATAAGCTGCCTTTCCCTCTGTGCTAAATATCAGTGTGAGTCGCAGAAGTTGACAATCAAATATTAAGAGTTCCCTGCTGGACCAGGGCAGAGTTATCGCTTTTTGTGGGAAATGTTTATCAAATTAGAAAAATGCTCTTTCTTTAAGAACAAGCAAATGTTCACTGTTTTTTAACAAATGGCATTGTATTATTCTTTTCTTTTGTCAGCCATCTGCTGTTATCTAAGATTTAAAAATTGCAAAATATAAGAATCTCCAAAAACCAAAATTTCACTAATTGCTTAATAAAAATCCAGTGGAGGCACTTAAAAAGGTTCAGCGAAAGGAAGGACGATCGTACAACAAGTAAGCAGTATTAAATACACAGAATACTACACCTTCCAACATATTAGGATTCTCCATATCACAGAATTCCTTTTCAAGGTGGGAGGGTGGGGTGAGGGCAGAGTACTTTGATTTCAATTGGAATCGTCATTCTGAAAACAAGTGTTGAGTTGTTAATCTGCTTCTTAAACAGCGCTGAAAACTACTTAGGTTTTTAAATGAAAATGTTAATTTCTCTTCCCCGTATAACCGCACTGGTACTTACTTGTGCTCTCTCGAAGGCACAATAACGTATTTCAAAAGATAATTGGCAACAGAAAGCAGGGTGAGAACAAGGACAACTTTTCTTTTTAGACAACTAGTTGTTATAATTAGGAGAAAGTGAAGACTGCACATGCTCGAGTTGAAAAGTATGGCGATGGAACATTGACTGTCCTGCTCTTTAGATGCTGACTGACTTGCTGTGCTTATTTAGTGCCACACTTTTCAAATCTCGTTGTTATAATTGTCAATGTACTGTCTGAAAGAGTGATGGCAGCAGATTCATTGGTAAGTTTCAAAGGGGAATTGGATATATGCTTGAAAAGAAAAATTTGAAGAGTTATGGGGAAATAGCCATTTAGATAAAACATGGCCACTGTGGGGCTGGAAGGCCTTCTTCATTGCTCTAGGAGCCTTAATTAATGCAAGCCAGAGACTGGCAGCGTCTAAGCCAGCACAAAGTGAGTAAGTGCTAAGTAATTAAACTAATAGTGATACGTTGCATCCTATGTCGATGCATATGTGTCTATGTGACTAAAGTGACCCAATAGAAGCTGCCAAGGCATAAGTTTTTGTGATCTTTAGGATTGAGGATTGAGGTGGGTGCATGAGTTTGTCTTAAAGTGGCCAAAACACCATGGTGAGGCCTGCAGTTTGGTGATTCCCAGTTTCGTGGACAAATTTCAGAAGAGAATGGTGTCCATGGAGCATGCCTGGAAATGATGACATTGCTGGAGCTACCAGACGGCTCAGAGTGGAAAGCAGTGAGCTATCGCTGGGTAATCACTCTGACTTACACTTCAGGATCTGGCACCGTCTCATTTCCTGGGGAAGGAGGGTAGAATGGAAAGCTGCATGAGGTGCGATTAGCTACTAATGAGAGGCAAATGGATGGAAATAAAGTTGTCAACGCTTGTTAGCAAGATTCACAACTCGCCATTTAAACCTTAAGGGGAAATTCTGAGTTGTTTTTTCTCAATATTGGGCACAGGATGTTTTCATTCTCATTATATTTTCCCAAGGTTCTTACCGTTGCTGAAGGTGCTCTAAGCAGTGGAAAATTCCACCAAATGTGTTGGCTGGGTTGCTGAAATCTATAACAAATTAACTATTTTTGCTACTTGTTTAGTTTGAATGAAAGAGGCTCCTTGTCCTGTGCCCAAATAGCTCTGCACATCCATAGCAACGAGCTTGCATAGAGTTTTTCCCTCTGATGAGGTAGGCTTTGCAGGATAATCAGGAACTGAACCAAATAGTGCACCACTTTCAAGCCAGTCAGTTGCTACATCTCTTTTATAACTCTCAACTTGTCAGGATTTGGGTAGATTCCTTTTGCTATCCATACAAAACCTATGTACATGACGTCCCACACTTCCAATTGTGTCTTTTTTCAAGTTTAGTTTACATCTGGTGAGCGCTTTCTAGTAGTCAAACTATAGTCTGATCATGATCTAGCGTGGTTACCTCCATCATTTTTCCACATTTATTGACGAGCTGATGATAGCTTCCACTCCAGGAAGATCACTAACTACTACCTGCATTGATACTTTTCTCAAGGAGTGGATATTCTGGGCAGCATATACACAGCATGCACAACCACCTATATCTCCAAAACATCATCCAGAACATAGTTAGAAAATTGGTGCTTTCATCAACTTCACTTGGCAGTAACAATCCTTTGGTAAAAACAATGACTGCAGATGCTGGAAACTGCCTGAATTGCTGTGCACTTCCAGCACCACTGATCCAGTACCAATCCTTTGCCTTGTTAAGTTGTGACAAAGTTTCTTTGTTGGTTGGCAGTGGGTGGAGAGATATCTTCAAAGCTTCTTTGAGATCTGTGGAGAAAGAAAGAGAGTTAATGTTTTGAGTCAGCTGTGACTGTTCTTCAGAACTCTTTTCTGGTATAACACCAGACTACCTGCTCCAAACATATCAAGCTGACAGTCCTGCCTGGTATTTTATAGAAACATGTGGGCAACAATCAGGAGAACAAAATACCCAACACTGAGGTACTTCAAATGGGAAAAAAATGTTTGGAATGGAAACTCTTATCATTAGAGCCAATGATTAAATCTTAAAGGTAGGCATAATTTCATAACTTAAACACAGTGTTTGTGCGGTAGACTGAGATTAAGGCTCTTCAATGCAAACCTCCAGAAATTCGACATGTCCACCCTGGTCTGGGACAAAAACGTACACAAAATAATTACCCAAGGAACAATCTCAGGTAGTCATTCCATTTTCTTAATACAGCAAATAATACAGGTAGTTAAGGACACAGGCTGTGGACAGTCCCAACAAAATCAGATGAATGATTCTTGTTCACACTGTCGAAAGTCATGCTGGTCTGCAACTTAGCCACACAGCTATTATAGAATGCACAACAGATGATCCTTTGCAAGCAAGAAATGGTCATGTTAGAACCATAGAAAGGTTACATGCAGCCTATAGTTCTAAAAGTCATTCTAATCCCACTCACCAGCACCTGTTTCTTGCTGATGACAGCACTTCAGATACAGATCCAGGTGCCTTTTTCCTCATGTACTCTCTAATCCTTCAAACAACTGCCGTACATTGACTCCATCTTTCAGACTGGGAGAAAGTGGGGACTGCTGAAGAAGGGCTTATGCCCAAAACGTCGATTCTCCTGCTCCTTTGATGCTGTCTGACCTGCTGCGCTTTTCTAGTAACACATATTTCAGCTCCACCTTTCAGACAAAATGGTCTTCTCTGTCCACTCTATCCAAATCTGTCATTATTTCATTTACCCAAATTATGTCATCCCTCAACCTCTTTTCTCAGCAAAATAACCCTAACCTTTTCCAATCTTTTCTCATACTCGCAATCTTTAATTCCCAGTCACATTCTGGTCAATCTCCACTGTACTCTCTCCAGAGCGATAATGTCCTTTTTGTAAAGCCTGAAAATGGACTGCACACAGCACCCCAGCTGTGGCTTCAATCCTGAAGATTAAGTGTAGAACTTCACCCACTCTTGTTGGGCTTGTTATGTCCTGGCTGGAAGAAAGTTCACTTGAATGCAGTTTAAGAGTTGTGTTCCCTCTGCGCCTTTCATATTGTTTGTATCCCAGTTGGTATTTGAGTAGTGGAAACCTCCAACTATTGACCTGTTGGTTTTGCACTCAAAAACTGCCGACATATTTGCTAATCTATCTCCCACTATGCCCGAAACGTCGATTCTCCTGTTCCCTGGATGCTGCCTAACCTGCTGCGCTGTTCCAGCAACACATTTTCAGCTCTGATCTCCAGCATCTGCAGTCCTCACTTTCTCCTCAAAGATCCTACTCTGGCTCCAATTCCTTACATTCTTATTCCTTTTAGCATTTTTTGATAATTCAGTAATGGTAGTTCTTGTTTTTGATGTTTTATTCAACTTCCTCTGACCTTTTTTGCACTCCCATTTGTAATCTATTTTAATGTTTATGTACAGTGCTTAGTGAATCCCTTATTCATAATTTCAATTTTCTCCTTATCTCTTTCCTCATTTGTAGTGGTTAATTATTGAGTGGTTTGTCTTGTCTTTAGTGAAATATATTTATCATTAATGCTTTGGATCATCTTTTAAAATACTTCTCCCTGCTGTTCTGTTTACTTGCCAGTTATTTCTTCTTTTGAAGTTTACCATCCCTTTTTCCATTTGATATGATGTAGTATTCGCATAATGTGAATATGCAGGTTCCTATTGAAACAGATATCTGGAAGCTTCTTAATAATTATCTATGTACAATATTATGACATCTCGAAGTCATGTATATAGTCTAAGTACTATGCTTACATACATTGTCTATACAGTATACACATAATTGACTGGCTGACTAAATGACTGACTGTCTGCTTGGTTAACGAGCAGGCTGAATGAACAGACAGCAAGATGAAGATGCCGACAAGGTAAAGTTGGTGTGTGTGTGTTTAACCTGAGGGTCACCATGGCTCAGGTGAGGAGTGAGGTTGAGAAAATACAATAGAATAGTAATTAATTGTGATTTTTACAAACAAAAGTGAAAAGTATTTCAGTCACCATATTACAGTGACTATATTAATAGCGCATAGATAAGAAAAAATTATTAAAAATTAAGACAAAGTCCATCTTAGTTCAATTCTCAACTCCTGCATTCGGGAAAAGACAGCACGGCTGCAGAAAGCCGTCAAAGCCACCAACATAGAAGAAGGTCGGAATACCGGGCGGCTGGAATACCAGGTCGTTGGAATACTGGGCTGCTGGAATTCCGAGTTGGTGGAATACTGGGTTTCTGGAATACCGGGTCACTGGAATACCGGGTCGCTGGAATATTGGGTCACTGGAATACTGGGTTTCTGGAATACTGGATCACTGGAATACTGGATCACTGGAATACTGGGTCACTGGAATTCCGAGTCGGTGGAATACTGGGTTTCTGGAATACCGGGTCACTGGCATACCGGGTCGCTGGAATATTGGGTCACTGGAATACTGGGTTGCTGGAATACCAAGTAGGTGGAATACTGGGTCACTGGAATACTGGGTCGCTGGAATACTGGGTCTCTGGAATATTGGGTCTCTGGAATACCAGGTCAGTGGAATACCGGGTCACTAGAATACCAGGTACTGGAATACCGGGCCACTGGAATACCAGGTCTCTGGAATACTGGCTGCAAGACTCCACAGGAACAGCCCAAGGACCAATCGCATCACAGAAGCCAGCCATCCACACCAGTCTCTGGAATCCTGGACTGTAAGTCTCCACAGAAACCTGAAGCCTTGCCGATTCTAGGCCAGAAGATTTTGTAGAAGCAGCCCAAAGGGATCCCAGACCGCCAGATGCTGGGCTGAAACCACCTCCTTGCTGAAGCCACCGCCAATGTAGACAAGTGGAATCCCAGGCCATGCTGCTGAAGATGCCAAAGCAGACCAGTGCTGGATGTGGCCACAATGGCCATGAGGAACTGTCATCGCTACCACAACAGCTGTCAAAAACATCCCTCCTCTACCAAAGCTGCCAAAAGAAGTTAAGATGTAAAAAGTAATAAATGGGAAAAAAAATCTAAAAGACGGATGCAGTAAGTCTGGAAATCAGAAGCAGACAGGCTCGGGAGCCCAACACATCCCACCCTGCTTTTGCCATCTTTACAATAGGGCCTTAATGGTGACATCAGTTGACAACAGGGATGGATCCCACGCTGCTGTTGTTATTTCATGCCACACACCAGCCTTTGAGCCAACTAGCTAATCAACTAAACAACAGCCTGCTATTGGAGCTTCAAATGCCACAATTTCAAACAGTTTTTTAAAGGTGTAGTGCTTTTCTCATATCTGTGCAATAATATATCTCATGTTTTCCTTTGAAGGATAGGAAACCTTTTTTGACAAATGTATGCAAGGATACACATTGATACGTTATCCTTGTACATTAAAATAAGACTTTTACAGATGTGCAACATAACTAGATTTGGTCCATATGTAATTATCATGACTCTGTCGTATAGCTTCATTCAATTGTGTGGGGTCTGTCATTACGGAGAGAAGTATATTAAGCATCACATATGCATGGTTATTATCTGGTGTGATACCTCCAGTATCACAGCCATCATCCGATATGAATCACCCTCCCTCCCTCCTCCTCTAACCTAAATTAAACGTCCACAGACTTGCCCCAAAAAAAGGGTCCAAAGAAGTTCCTGTGGATTGAAGAGTGAGGCTTTAGCTCAGGAGTCTTTGCCAAGGAGGTTGAGTGAAGTGATTACGCCACAGTTGAAGAGGGTGAAGACATGACTGCCAAGCTGGTTCAGTGTGCTACGTGCTTGATGTGGGAGATCAA
>NC_057741.1:9004066-9006588 GCF_004010195.1 Chiloscyllium plagiosum
CTCCTTGGATGCTGCCTGACCTGCTGCGCTTTTCCAGCAACACATTTTCAGCTCTGATCTCCAGCATCTGCAGTCCTCACTTTCTGCTAAGTAATAAATCAACCAGTCCAGATAAATGTGCTGTTTTCAGTTTGGCAAACTAAGCAATGGAGTGCCATAGTGTTGGGGCCTCGGCTATTTATGACCTATGTTACTGGCTTGCGTAAAGGGACATCTAATATAGCAAAGTATATTAATTATATAACGAATCATAGAAATTCAATTTATAAGGAGGATATGGAGTCTGCAAAAGGATATAGGTAGGCTATAGGAGTGGGCAAAAAATTGGCATAGAGGGTATAATGTGAGAAGATTTAGATTTTATTGTCATGTGTACTCAAGTACAGGAGTACCGTGAAAAGTGTATAATGTCACCACATGGCGCAATCCTAAGTACAAGGTACTTTCGTACAAAATAGTAAAAGAGAGAAACAAAGTTTAAAACGTTAAGCATTACAGTCCTTCATAGAATAAGTAGAAAAGTAAAGAAAAATCATAGTAGTTAACATTAAAGTCCTCCTTAATATGAACTGGAAGAATATAGGAATAAAGTAAAATGTTCAATAATCTTTCTTGAATATTTAGCCATGCTGGGGCCCAATCTCATCTGCTTAGTGTGCTCATAGGGCGCCTTTAGCTGCCTGTTCTTGATGCCACCACTGCAGATACTGGGAACCTCCCTCGCTGCCCGCTTTTTCCACATGGGGCTGCAATGCCATTGCATGCTATCCTCTCTGACCTCATGTTGCCTCCACAAGATGCTCAGGCAGGACCCACTCTCAGCTTTCTGTTGTTGGGTTCTCATTGGGCCCTGCTGTCACTGCTGGCTGCCAAGACACCGTCATGGGCCACCAAAAGATTCCAACTCTGGGTGAGAGGGGAAAATTATAAAAGGGACCCAAAATGTAACTTTTTTGCACAGAGGTTGGTATGGGTGAGCTGCCAGAGGAAGTGTTGGAGGCTGATACAACTCCAACATTTAAAAGGCATCTGGGTGAGTAGCTGAGGGATATGGGTGAAATGCTGGCAAATGTGGCTAGATTAGTAGTCTGGATGTCGGATGTAAGTTGAATCAGGAGCTGAAATTGGCCTGTCGCAAAGATGTCACTACAGTTGTTATGGGGGATTTCAACATGCAGGTAGACTGGGAGAATCAGGATGGTATTGGGCCACAAGAAAGAGACTTTGTGGAGTGCCTCAGAGATGGATTCTTAGAGCAGCTGGTGCTGGAGCCTACCAGGGAGAAGGCAATTCTGGATCTGGTATTGTGTAACGAATCAGAATTGGTCAGGGACCTTGAAGTGAAGGAGCCATTGGAAAGTAGTGACCATAATACAGTAAGCTTCAATCTGCAATTTGAGAGGGAGAGGGTACAATCGGAAGTGACAATATTTCTGTTGAATAAAGGGAACTATGGACCTATGAGGGAGGAACTGGCCAAAGTTCTATGGTGCAATACATTAGCAGGGATGACAGTGGAGGAACAATGGCAGATATTTCTGTGTATAATGCAGAAGATGCAGGATCAGTTCATTCCAAAAAGGAAGAAAGATCCTAGGAGGAGGCATGGGCGGCCGTGTCTAATGGGGGAAGTTAAGAAACATATAAAGTTAAAAGAGAAAAAGTATAACATAGCAAAGATAAGTGGGAAAACGGAGGACTGGGAAGCTTTTAAAGAACAACAGAGGATTACTAAGAAGGAAATACACAGAGAAAAAATGAGGTACGAAGGTAAACTGGCCAAAAATATAAAGGAGGATAGTAAAAGTTTTTTTAGATATGTGAAAGGCAAAAAAATGGTTAAGACTAAAATTGGGTCCTTGAAGACAGAAACAGGGGAATATATTACCGGGAACAGGGGAATATATAATGGCAGAAGAATCGAATTGGTACTTCAGATCTGTGTTCACTGGGGAAGACACAAGCAGTCTCCCTGAGGTAACAGTGGCTGAAGGACTTGAACTTAAGGGAATTTATATTGCAGAATTTATACTGCAGGTGTTGGAGAGACTGTTAGGTCTGAAGGTTGACAAGTCCCCGGGGCCTGATGGAATATATCCCAGGGTACTGAAGGAGGTGGCTCGAGAAATCGTGGATGCGTTGGTGATTATTTTCCAGAGTTCTATAGATTCGGGATCAGTTCCTGCGGATTGGAGGGTGGCTAATGTTGTACCACTTTTTAAGAAAGGCGGGAGAAAGAAAACAGGAAATTATAGACCAGTTAGTCTGACCTCAGTGGTGGGAAAGATGCTGGAGTCTATTATAAAGGATGAAATTACGACACATCTGGATAGCAGTAACAGGATAGGTCAGAGTCAGCATGGATTTATGAAGGAGAAATCATGCTTGACTAATCTTCTGGAATTATTTGAGGATGTAACTCTGAAGATGGACAAAGGAAATCCAGTAGATGTAGTGTACCTGGACTTTCAGAAAGCTTTTGATAAAATCTTACATAGAAGGTTAGTGAGCAAAATTAGGGC
>NC_057741.1:9007125-9027250 GCF_004010195.1 Chiloscyllium plagiosum
CATAGCTTAAAAATATGGGGTAGACCATTAAGGACAGAGATGGGGAGAAACTTCTTCACCCAGAGAGTGGTGGCTGTGTGGAATGCTCTTCCCCAGAGGGCAGTGGAGGCCCAGTTTCTGGATAGAAAGAGTTGGATAGAGCTCTCAAGATAGTGGAATCAAGGGTTATGGAGATAAGGCAGGAACAGGATACTGATTAAGGATGATCAGCCATGATCATATTGAATGGTGGTGCAGGCTCGAAGGGCAGAATGGCCTACTCCTGCACCTATTGTCCATTGTCTATTATCTATTGAGTGAGTGAACATGTGCAATTCAGATGTGTTGTCTGTTTTGTCAACTGTCAGTCATCACTATTTGGTGCCTTTTCAAAATGCCTCCATCAATCAAGACCACTTGTCAACTAATGAGCACTGCCTCTCATGCTGTAAAAACATTGGTTTTCCCCTTGAATTAATGCTCTTATGAATTGTCCTGATGAGTGCAAGATGGAAAGCTTCAATAAAATGTGTCTGGTTTTAGTAGTATTCCAGTACTACCAAATGTCTACAAAATTGTAAACTACGTTGGCGATCTTTCTGTCAAATGCACAGTGGATCTTTGGAAAGCAATTCTCACACTTTTGTTGAAAAATTTAGAAAAAAGGGTAAAAAGCTAAAGAGACCGAGAAACCTTTGTAAGTTTGCTATTGGTTTGGGCATCTTTTAACTGTAATCTGTGATCATAGAATCAGGTTTAATGTTGATTGAAGAGTGAATTGATCCAAAGAACTTGACTTGGCCTATGTTGATTTAGCATACTTTGTTGTGGAAAATAAGACTTAGTTTTCATTTCATTGCCATGAGCTGATGAAGGTTTGTGTCATGCTCCTGTTCAGTTTCCCTGAGAACTGCAATATCATCTTCAATATAAAGATAACCTAATAGATTCTCCATGGTACAATCCTATGCTGTTTTGCAATTTATCCTGGATAACAGATAATCCAAATAGTACTCTGAGAAAATAGTATCTTCCAATGAAGTTCTAAGCATCAGTACCTGTGACTCAGGGGAAAATTGCATGGACCAATATCCATTCTTGATATTGAGCTTTGAACAAACCTTGGCACCTGAGAACTTGGGATTAAGTTCTCCCAGGGTAGGAATTTTGTTTGGACATATTTTTTGTGAAATATTCAGTCACTTTGAAACTAAGCATTTAGATATAGAGTGCCATCATTTTTCCAAACACAAATAATGATGCTGCAATAATTTTTCTGATATGCAACTTTGTGAATATTACAGTTTTGCAGCATGAAATCCAATTCTATTTTGGAGTTTATCCTGAGTGTCAACACTGAACCTATGTGAAGGGTTGACATTGGGTTGAGCATAATCTTTCAGGTGTAACACTGGATCACCATTGAATTATCATAGAATCCCTATAGTGTGGAAACAGGCCATTTGACCCAACAAGTCCACACCAACCCACCAAAAGGTAACCCATTCCTCTACATTTGACACTGACTGATTAATGTGCCCAACCTACACATCCCTGAATACTATAGGCAATTTAGCATGGCTAATTCACCTAACTTGCACATCTTTGGATTGTGAGAGGAAGCCCACACAGATATGGAGAAAATGTATAAACTCCACACAGACATTTGCCTGAGGCTAGACTCGAACCCAGGTCCATGAAGGTGTGAGGTAGCAGTGCTAACCACTGAGCCATTGTGCCACCCAAAATTTCTATAGAATCAAGCCAGTCTTGGTAGAGGTTAGTCAATTCATATGGAGACCTGATGTTATGGTCTGGAATCTTGGATGTTCGAATTAGTATATTTGTTACATCTTATGGAGCACAATATTGCATAGATCCGTTCATGCAGGTAGATCAATGATAGAAGGTGGGGGTCAGAGCAGATCTGATCTCCAGCATCTGCAGTGCTCACTTTCACTCAATGATAGAAGATGCTGTTTTATCAACAAAGCAAAACTGAGACAACCTGAGGAGCTGTATTGACATTTAAGATGAATAATGTCAAGATATAGGATGAGAGACCCATTGCCAGCAGTTATTGCATGCAGACTGCACCACATTGTATTAATTTCCTGAGTCCATCTTGTCTAAGACGTGTAAGGACGTGTTTGTGCCTGCACCAGTGTCACTTTTGGCATGTAGATCATGTTGTCTATTCCATTCCATTTGGATATATCACTCAAATAGGGTAAAGGCAACAGCTTTACAGACAACATCCATGTGTTGTGTCAAATTGACAACAAATTGTCAGATTAGGATCTGCAAGCTGGAACATTGAAGTTACATTTTGGAATTCAGTGACTACAGTTAAGCATGAGTTGCATTTTAGACAAGATGGACTCAGGAAATTAATTCAATGGATGAAAGTTTGGAAAATGGATAACATTGTTGACTCTTCTTCACATGTTACAGTAGAGCATTGAGTCGCACCATGGTTTTTCTGAGCAAATGGACTTCTTGTACATTTTAACCCAGTATCCTCTTATAGAACTTAACTTGTGCTTAACAAATAGGCATTGGGCACTGTTTGTGAGTGAGACAATCCAAATCTTATCAAACATTTGACTGTTTTATAGACCCCCTTGATAGCTGCAGCTGTTGCTGCAGAATTAAGCATCTGCAGGTTTTGCTGCCCTGCTATAACTATTTCAAACTTGTGTCCTTCTAGAAGTGTCAATGGAATAATCTTTAGGTTTGGCCAGAAATGCCTTTCAGACACATTCATGGGTGTGGAGGCAGTGACTCATCCCATAAACATTTCAGCTAAGATTTGATGAAATCAGATTCTGGACTTGGTGTGAACACCTGTCTACATATAGATTGATATTTTCAACTGGCTATTAATGGCAGGACATGCATCCACTCTATACGGTCTGAAATTGATTCAGTCCATAAGTTGATCTTCTTGTTATTAATAAATATTGTTAAGATCTTTCCTGTCATCTCTTGAAGTACTGAAATATTTTAATCTTCACAATTCTTTGTGTCCTAAGGTGATAAAATATTTGACTGCTCGACTTTATCCACTGATCTATTGACCTATGAAATGAAGATTTATTCTTTCTTTGACTAACTGAAATTCTGACTGATCATCATTTGAATGCCAATCCATATTCAGATATTTGCCTTCCATTTTTGCTATTCATTTTTATGTTTTCTTTTTAAAAGTCTGTATATGAAGGCTCAGTCTTGCAATATAATGTTCCACCTTGTTTTCTTGAATTTTCTGTTCTTCTCCTTACCCTAGAATCCATACAACGTGGAAACAGGCCAAACAAGCCCACCCCAACACTCCAAAGAGTATCCCACCAAGATCCATTCCCCTATGCTCTTGCTTTACATCTCTCCTGACTAATGCAATTAGCTTACGCATCATTCAACACTATGGGCAAGTTAACACGGCCAGTTCAACTAACCTGCACATCCTTGGACTGCGGGAGAAAACCCGCTTATGCCTGAAATGTCGATTCTTCTGTTTCTCGGATGCTGCCTGACCTGCTGTGCTTTTCCAGCACCACACTCTTGACTCTTGCTGTTTGCAGAGAAAACAAATTGGCAAAATCAAGTGATGACTGTTATATAGTGGTTGAACTTCATTCTAAGATTGTTTTACCAGATTGGAACTGTACTTGCCTTCTTGTAAATTGCTGTACATTTTAAAATCTGACACACTATGGCATCCCACTTTTCTGAGGAGATGGACTGTAGTCATGTCTTTTGTGGTTGTGCTTCAGTTCCACTGTTGTAATCATTGTCTTGTTTATTAATTATGAACTTCACTCTGAATTCAGACAGATAATAGGTAATCGTTCAGACAACAACTTGTTGTCACCAGCTTCTAATGTCAATTTGCTGTCACCAAGTGATGTAATTTCCTGTTTTCTGGCCAAAATAATATATACTCCAGTTGTCTTTGAGATAGATATCTGGAAGTTCAATAGCAGCTTAGTATATGCACTCATACATATGACATCTCAGACTTATGCATGTAGTCTGAATAATATGTTTACTTATATTGTCATTACATTATATCTACACAGTTGACTGCTGAATGACTGACTCACTGCTTGCTAAACTGAATTAACAGGCAGTAAAATGGAGCCTGCTGTTTCTAAATTGACACATTATGTGATGTGATCTAGCTGTCTTAAATATCTTAGTATCGTTCTGAGATTTGTACAATGGCACAACACTGTTCTCTCTTAAAATTGAATGCCTTCCTATCTGTCAGTTTGGGCTGCCTCAATGAATTTAAGAAGTTCTCATTGACAAAGACACGTTAACAGATCTGGACTTATTGGGATTGGCTCCAGTGATAATGGGGCCACTTACAATCAGAAGGACATCACCTTCATGCTTGAATCACTTCACTCTTGAGTTAATCACTTAAATCTTGTCAAATCTGACACCAATGGAAGAAATCATGAGGAGAGTCTATTCTTGTTGCTTATTTTCTCCAACAGTTCAGTTCTCATTATAAAGTGTAAATTCCTCATGCATTGTTGTTGAGAAGTCAGACTTCATTGCAGCCCATTCCCTAGCAGTTATGATAGGGATTTTGGCAAAATCTCGAAAGATACAACAAAGAAACTTTTATTCATCAATGAACTAGCTATAAAAAGGGGATTCCTCAGAACATGACCCTGGGTAGTGTTTTCTTGGCTGCATCCTCTACTTGTTCCTACTCACTTGTACTTCACTGGATCTATTTTCCACACACACATACTATTTGATGGTCCTTAGATATGGGATTTTAATTAAACTAAGTGAAAGTGTGTGCTGCATCCCCAAAAATATCTGAAGGAATAAAGAGGAATGCTGAGAACTATTTGAATCTTGGCTATCACCAGTTGGATAACACAAAAATCATACACTGAAAGAAAGCGAAGATGTTTGAGAAGGGTTTCAAAATGTAATGCTTTCTGCCCGAAATGATATATTGAAGTATTGTGTGCCTCGCTACTAACGTGTAATGTGTTGTGGAGGGAGTAAGGGAAACAATGGGCCTATAAAAGGAGGATATTTTCTTGATGGTGACAGCGTGCTCCTGAGCTCTCCCTCTCATGTTCCCTTCACAGATTCCAAGCCATAAATGCTGAGGGCCGTCTCCTCAAATCTCAGCAACTCTTTCAAATTGGCAGGTGTCCCGCCAATGCATTCACGGTGGCTGTGAACAGCCTTCTTCTGGAAGCACGCTAAAGACATCCAGATGTTAGAAATTGGCAGAGCACCCAGACAGGCAGCCCTGCGGCCAGTCCCCATCCCACCCCATGAGAGTACATTCCAAGGCAGCATGCAAGGAGTTTCTGGCGTCAGTGTTTTTTCTTACCATTTAATGTGTCGCAGTACAAGTTATTAGTGTGAGCACACAAATAAGTGTGCCCCACAAGTTCTCTGCAGCAAAAAAAGTGTGTAGAAGTGGCTGCCTGTGAATGGTACACTCCGGGAATACTCCGGCTTGTGACGTTAATTCTTAAAATGCCCCCATTTATCATTATGTGAGCAAAGATGGCAGCTTTCGTATTTTGACAGCTTTCCAAATGCCAGAAAGCATCTTCCTTATTTGGGGCTCCTTCTCCAAACAGAGTCACCATCTGTGGATGCATTTCCTGCTGCAGCACGTCAAAGAAGTCAGTATCGAAAACTTTTCCTCTGTATTTTAATTTGGCTCCGTCCTATTTCCAAGCGGTCAATCTTCAATCAAAATTAAATACTCCAATGACTATTGGCCATAATTAAAGTTAAGAGCTGCTTTCTCCTTGTATCACCTGTTCCACAATTAATCGTGCTGCCACTCAGACTCCCTGGGCAGGGGATTTTAGTATTTTATTCCTGACAGAATGGCATGAACATTTGCCAGACAGCAATCTGGTTTATTAATCAATGGGCTTATCAACTTGGTTCTCTCACTTGTACCTAGAGTTACTTTTGCAGAATTTTGAGAGGCTGAAGATGGGTGATCTTTCCCAAAGATGGGAGGAAGAGACTACTTTTCCAAACAAGCAATAGTAGACAGAAGTGTACAAAGAAGCCAGCAACAAGGATATGATCCCGTGAACGTGGAAACAGTGCAGCCAGAGGATCTCAGACACTGAACAGGCATGATAAATGAGAGGCATTGTGCTTTTGAGTGTCAATCCTCACACATCCAATTGCCAAGTAATGTACAGTACAACAATCCTCAAGGCAATGTACCTTGTGTTTCCACACATGCCTCTTTCTCCAAACTACCTAAAGTTTGACCATTATTTACAAGAGTCGAGATTGTGGTGCTGGAAAAACACAGCAGGTCAGGCAGCATCCGAGGAGCAGGAGAATCGAAAGCCGGAAACGTCGATTCTCCTGTTCCTCGGATGTTGCCTGACTGGTTGTGCTTTTCCAGCACCACACTCTCGATTCTGATCTCCAGCATCTGCAGTCCTCACTTTCTCCCATTATTTACAAGACTCATGCTAGGAGAGTGCCCACTTGACGGGATTAGTGCAGCTCCAACAATACTGAAGAAGCTCAACACCATCAAGATGCACTGCAATTCACAGCTCCTTTGCAAGACCTGAACCTCTACCACCTAGAAGGACAAGAACATAAATGCATGAAAACGTCAACACTTGCACATTCCCCCCAAACCACAAGCCATTCTGACTTACAGCTATATCACTAGTTCTTCACTGTCACTGGCTAAACTCTTGGAATTCCCATTCTAGTAGGACTGTGGTATACCTTCTCAAATGTACTTATTGATGGGTAATAAGTGCTGGCTTAGTCAGTGACGCCCACATCTCCTGAATTAAAAGAAAGAAGCAATTCTTCACATTCCCAATCAACCTTCAGACTCACCATCGTCCTATTCCCTCTCATACCATGCTTCATAAGTTATGCTCTTCCCTCCACAGCACATCAACATTTACATAGACTCACAACTCTCTGTTTTCTCTCCTTGTGGGAGAAGAGAGTGAGCAACTTGAGGAGAAACCGAAGATGGAGACGGAGCAAGAGGTAGGAGGAGGAGTTGTGACTTTTAAGCAACATACATTCTGATTAGCCGCCGCTAATAAATGCCTACATGGTTGACTAGGAAGGAGCTATCATTCCAGGAAGTGACAATAATCACCACGTTAGTCTGAGCCAACTAAAACATTAGTGTTGCGGCATCTCAGGAAAATTGGTCATCTGCCCGTCAACTCTATGTTAGGAATCTTGTCTTCTTCCAACTGGAAGTGGATCTCTGTACTATGAAATAACAGGCAGCTGAGGTGAAAGTTGGCACTGCTTTCTTTCTCCTGCTCCTGTTTCTGCAGCTATTCTTGGTGGTGTTGTCTTTTCTTTGATCCTTCTTCAGAGAACCACAGAGGAGCTGCTCACGAGGTGAGTGGAGAAAGCTAGCAGCATAGAATCTGAAGGGGGGGGGGTAAAATGCTAAGCAACTAAGGTGCCTTCCAAAAGATTGGCAATCTGCTTTCTTGTAGTGAAAACATTTCTGAGATAAGAAGTGCTGTCTACAGTAGCCTTTCTCCCCTTGATGGCTGAAGGTTTCCATTTTCACAAATTAACACTTTTTCAATTTGTCAGTTACATTGGAAAGAGTTCTTCCCCTTGTGGCCAGTCTATGGTGACTAGTCAGGAAACACCAATCCTTGCTGGAAAGGTCAGAGTCCAGGATTTAATTTTGTTTTTGATTGCTTGAATTGCGGATTACAGATTACGTTACAGTGTGGAAACAGGCCCTTCGGCCCAACAAGTCCACAACGACCCGCCGAAGCGCAACCCACCCAAAACCCCTACATTTACCCCTTACCTAACACTACGGGCAATTCAGCATGGCCAATTCACCTGACCCTGCACATCTTTGTGACTGTGGGAGGAAACCGGAGCACCCGGAGGAAACCCACGCAGACACGGGGAGAATGTGCAAATTCCACACAGTCAGTCGCCTGAGGCGGGAATTGAACCCGGGTCTCTGGCGCTGTGAGGCAGCAGTGCTAACCACTGTGCCACCGTGCCGCCAGATCTCTGAGGTGGTTCCCAATTAGTTACAGAACCCTCCCTGGGGAAATAAGAAAGAGAATGAGATAACATTGGTGATTCTGACTTTGTCAATTTCAGAATATTTCACTGCTATCCTTGCAAATGTTAGTCAAACTTGACTGTCTGTTGCAAGTACCCACTTGTCTCCAGGGCGGCATGGTGGCTCAGTGGTTAGCACTGCTGCCTCACAGCACCAGGGCCCCAGGTTTTATTCCAGCCTCAGGCAACTGACTGTGTGGAGTTTGCACATTCTCCCCATGTCTGTGTGGGTTTCCTCGGGTGCTCCGCTTTCCTCCCACAGTCCAAAGATGTGCAGGTCAGGTGAATTCGCCATGCTAAATTGCCCGTAGTGTTAGGTGCATTAGTCAGAGGGAAATGGGTCTGGGTGGGTTACTCACCAGAGGGTCGGTGTGGACTTGTTGGGTCAAAGGGCCTGTTTCCACACTATAGGGAATCTAATCTAATAGTTAGGCCTTCACAAAATCAGAGCTATTTTATTGGAATATACACCGTGTAAAGTGACTGAAGAAGTTTCGATCCAAACTCTGATTTCTCTCAAAGACGTTGCCAGACCTGCTGAGATTTTCCAGCAATTTCTGTTTTTGTTTGTAAAGTGGCAGAGTCAAGTTCATCAAACATTGGGTCGCTTTTTTGTTCAATAATCCATTACTCAGTTTTGTCATTATTCAAACCTCATTGGAGTTATGAGCTAGGCCACATAATTGAATAATTCAGGTAATTTTAATTGTCATTGTAAGTGATACATGTCCCTATCGACAAAGACCTGGTGAAGACGGTTTGCAATGTTACCACCTTCTAAAGTATCAGTGCAAGCAGTGTTTCAGGACTCTCTGGGGTCGGGGAGTCCAGAACTAGAGGTTTAGGGTGAGAGGAGAAAGATTTAAAAGAGATCTAAGGGACAACTTTTTCACACAGAGGGTGGTACATGTATGGAATGAGCTGCCAGAGGATGTGGTGGAGGCTGGTACAATTGCAACATTTAAGAGGCATTTGGATGGGTATATGAATAGGAAGGGTTTGGAGGGATATGGGCCGGGTGCTGGCAAGTGGGACTAGATTGGGTTGGGATATCTGGTCGGCATGGGCAGGTTGGACCGAAGGGTCTGTTTCCATGCTGTACATCTCTATGACTCTATGACTTTTAGCACAATGAAACTTGGTATTGAAGTTAGAGTTAGGTTAGGGTTCGAGGAACTACTATTTAACTTGTATTGTGCAAAAATTATTATTTTTTTAATTGATAAATCACTAAAATTAAGTTGTCATCTCTTCAAAGTTCTCTTTAATGCACAGAAATAGGCTGTTTTGCAGGATCTTATTTCCTCTATATTTTCACTTTCTTACAAGCTCTGTAAAATGCCCACTATGCTTTGACTCAGCATGCTACTTCATCTCCACACAGACTGATTGTGTGAGATAATTCCTTAAAATAGTTTCCAGAGGATCTTCTATATATATATATATTATAATTGTTATTCATTCAAATTATATATGAGGTAGAATTTCCGTTTTGGGCGTAATCGGAAATCTGGGGTACCACAACTGGACCCTAAATTGTAGTAGTTTTAAGAAGTGTCCTTTTCCTCTTGCGTTTCTGCTCAGACTTATTTGCAAATTACAGAACCTACAATCTGCCATGAACCAGTGCCATCCAGCAGCCTTTTAGAGTGTAATTTTCCAAAAATGTTCTCTTTTTAAAGCTATTCCTAGATATCTGTATATGTCATAACTTGGTACAGTTTGATTAGTACAGCTAAAGTTGGCTTACCACCAACAATAAGCTTTTGACTCACATACACGGGTGTGTGGGGATAAAAAAGCAACAGAATAGAACACACAGGAGTTTAAAAAGAACTGAAACATCTTGAAACTACTACCTGTTTTTGGTTTTAACTGTGTTGTAATAAGGGCTGAGCAATCAACCTGGGAAGCACATAGTTTTTTAAACATTCTTGGTAGATTGTATGACATTTTACAATTATTCTATTTACTACAGGCAACTGGGTTTCTGGGCTTGAGGAGAACAGAAAAGCTGAATCAGCCTTTACAGCGCCGAAGGAACGGGAGTGCTTCATGGAGTCTCGATCAGTTATCCTGTAAACTTCAATCTGTCTGTCCCCAGACTTCCTCATCACTGACCATGACTAGACCTCCCAACCACCAAGGGATTTGTACATCATGAATGTGAGGGCCAAAGGATACATCCCTACATAAACAAAACTATAGACAACACTGAAATCTTGCAGTGGAACTCTGTCTCAAACACATGCAGGAGACAGTGAGGTCTGCAGATGCTGGAGATCAGAGTTGAAAGTGTTTTGCTGGAAAAGCACAGCAGGTCAGGCAGCATCTGAGGAGCAGGAAAATTGATGTTTCGGGCTGTAATCCTTCATCAGGAATGAGGCTGGAAACCTCGGGGGTGGAGAGATAAATGGGAGATAAATGTGAGCTTTTCCTCTTTTGACAGATGCTCTCATCCCTTTGTAGGTTCTTTACCTGGATTTGGATCTTCCTTCGAATTTCAATCAGCCGCAACTTGGAATCGTAACTAGTGAAAAATACAACCTCAATACACCCAAGATAATACCTGAGACAGTTAAAAGGGGTGAATTATCTTATCTAAAAGACAAAAGAAAGAGCCTATTACCTAGGTCTAGGCTAACACAAATTAAGCAAAATATTGCTGATGCTGGAGGTCAGAAAAGTGTTGGAGAAACTCAACAGGTCTGATGGTATCTGTGGAGAGAGAAAAACAAAGCTGAAGGGCCTTGGAGTTCAATGTCCTTCATGTTGTTGACAAGGAGGGAGGAGACTCAAAGGTGGTGAAGGTGCCCAGAGCAAAACACAAAAGGAGTGTGAATGGTAATAAAGGCTGTTGAGACTAGAAATAAGTGTAATGTTTGGTATGATAGGTGTGAAAGTAGAAAGTAAGTCAGCTTTGCTGAGACCAAGCCCATGCAAACGAGACACTAGACGTGGGAATGTAATGTGAGGAGTACAATCAAAATGGAAGACAGCGTTCGTGTTCAGAAATTATTGAGTTCAATATTGAGTCCTGAAGGCTATAAAGCATCTAAGCAGAAAATGAGATGCTGTATCTCATTGTGTTGAGCTTCATTGGAATCCTAAGTTATTTCAGTCAGCTCTTTCCCTTCATAAAAATGAAAAAATATTGTGGATGCTGGAAATTTGAAATAACAGCAGAAAATGCTGGAAATGCTGAGCAGATGAGAAAACATCTATGGAGAGAGATCCAGTCAATGTTGACTCCTCTCTTGTGAGCTTTTCCTCTTTTGACAGATGCTCTCATCCCTTTGTAGGTTCTTTACCTGGATTTGGATCTTCCTTAGAATTTCAATCAGCGCAACTTGGAATCGTAACTAGTGAAAAATACAACCTCAATAATTATACACTTAGCTTGTCCTATTAACTGAGCAGATAAGACACCAGGATGGAGTCACTTTTAAATTGCTTCTGAATAGTTGATCATCACTAATGAAGATTTATTGACCTTCTGAAGAAGGTGGTACCGAACCTTATTCCTGACTTGTCCGCGTTCAGATGCTATGATATCTGGAGAGATATGGGGGTTATACCAAGTATATCTTCCACCATTAATTATAGAGGACACAAATTTGACAATGTTTCCCAGAAGCCATGATGTTAGACTTGCTTCAGCCATAGTAAAAGAAGTGAAGATTTAAATGCCAATTTCACTGTCAATCAAATAAGATGCTTTGTCTTTGATGGTGTTGAGAAACTGTTTTTTTGCAAGCTAACTCATACAGGCATGTAAAGACTGTCTCCCATATTCCTGATTTATACCTTGTCAGGACTGGAGAGGTTTTGCAGGGCTCAGAATTACTCCCTCCAGGGTACCCAACCTCAGCTTTACCTCAATGTCATCGTTTTTGTGTAGCTAGTACACTCGAGTTTTGACGCAATGACAACTTGCAAAAAATTGATAGTCAGGAACTTGGTAATAATAGTAATGCCACGTAATGTCAGCAGAAGATGCTTAAACTCTCTTTTTGGAGAGGCCCATTACATGGCACTTGTGAGGCATTAATTTTACTTGCTGCTAATCAGCCCAAGCCTGTTTACTATTTATAACATATGGATCCTTTAACTTTCATACGAACATACAAAATTAAGCAGGTTCAAGAATGATTTAGTTGATGGGAGAAGTGCTCTGTCATCTCTTTGCCCAAATATTAAATGTTTCAATAGTATCAATGATTGTTCCATTAGATTAGAAGCTCATGCAGTTAGGTCATGTGGTTCCTATCTTTAGACCTATCAGAGTGACATCTGCTATGGAAAAAATTCTGAAAGTAATCATAAGTTCTACTCTTTATGATAAACTGCAAAGTGTACAGGCTATTAAAAATATACAATATGACATTATCTACTTTTCTCATAAAGCCTTACATAAGTTACTTTGTACTAGGTTACTCCACAAGATTGAATCTTGTAGTAACCATCGCATTTAATAGTTTAAGTTAAAAGTTGACTTGAGTCCTGCATCAAAACAGTTAATGGATGCAGTTCTGCTGTTACTGCTGGTATCCCGCAGGGATCAAGCCTTTAACCATATCAGGTCAGTATTTATGCTAATGATCTGATTGATAATGTTGGGAGTATAGTCAGTAAATTTTCAGCTGACACCAAAATCTGTGTTAGGACTAGAATCTTACTGTATGGAAATGTAATTGATTGTGACACAGGCACCTGATGAAGGAGCAGCGCTCTGAAAGCTAGTGCTTCCAATCAAACCTGTTGGACTATAACCTGGTGTTGTGTGATTTTTATCAATTTAGATGTGCTGGGACAGTGGGCAATGCAACAGCAATGGCTTTAACTTGGATGAGTGTAATATCATGTTCTTTGTTGGATCAACAGAAAATGAAAATATGATTTATCAAAAAAGGTTCTGAGAAAGATTCCAAAAAAACCATTATATTTTGCGCACAAATTGATGAAGATTCATAAAAAAGTATAACATTCTGTAATTGTGTCGCTAGCTGGAGAGACACTCTCTAGAGGATTGTTCTCAGTTTCCTGATGAAGGGCTTATGTCCAAAACGTCAACTCTCCTGCTCCTCGGATGCTGACTGACCTGCTGTGCTTTTCCAGCCTCACACTTTGCAACTCTGATCTCCAGCATCTGCAGTCTTCACTTTCTCCCAGCTTTGCTAATGTATTATTGGCTGAAAACTTGAGTCATCCATTAGACTGTTGAAACAGCTGAGCCCTTGGGAAAACCCACCATTGCTTGACTGACAAACACTAGCTTCCTGACCTGGGGGAAGTGGTAAAGTAGTGTTAATGTCATTGAACTAGTCATCCAGAATCCCAAGCGAATGTCCTGAGAACATTAGCTCAAATCCTACAATGGCAGATGGTGAAATTTGAATTGAAGAAAGCTTTGGGTGGGGAAAAGAATGGTAATCTATTGGCAGCAGTGTAAGCACTTTCACTTGTCATAGAAACACAACAGGTTCACTAATATTCATGAGAAAAGGAAAGTGCTATCCTTATCTGGTATAGTTTATAAGTTATTGCAGAGCCAGAACAATTGCCCTCTGGACAGTTAGGGATGGGCAATAAATGCTGACCTAGCCAGTGAAATTTACATTCCAGAAGCAAATAAAAATGTCTCTGCTGTCAATGCATAAATATATATTTGCATAAAATAATGAGGTTTCAAGTGATTGCACTGTTATTACTAATTTGAAAAGTATGGATGATTAAAAATGCTATTTGTCATGAAATAGATTTTTATGAAACTGTGACATTATGAACAAATGACCTTTTAAAAAGTCTAATGTAAACATATTCTGTTAGCACAATAGGATTCATCAGTATTATATGGTGAGGTGAAAGAGTATGGAAATGTCATATCTTGGTATGGGGAACATGAGGGACCATAGGAACTGGCTGGGGACACAGTGTGGCACAGGGAGCATGTTTAGGCCTTTTGAACTTACCTTTTGAAATATTCCCTCATCCTGATGATGTTTCCCAACACTCCTGAGGTGTCTTGAACTACAGCCCTTGAAAAATGGACCTCCAGTAAAAGTGATAAGGACCGGGGTTTTCCTATCTATACAATGGAATTGGCCAGGTCAGGAGCGCAGAGTGTGGACTTATGAATTAAATTTTTCACAACATTAAAATAAAAATTAGAAACCATGCAAATGAAACTAGCAGTCTTGGAATCAGAATGCCATTTTCTCTCCTTGACAGTGTCTTCTTGTTTTCTTGAAAACTCAGTCATAGAAAATGTAGAAAATGGAACAGCCAATTTATGTATGGTGAGGTCCCACAAGCAGCAATTTTATTCTATTCTATTCTACTTCAATGATGGAAGCTGAGGGATAAATGTTGGCCAAGGAATTAGAATTTTTCCTGCATTTCTTTGAAGAGTGCCATGGAATATTTCATGTCCACTTGAGAGGGGGATTAAACCTGGTTTTAATGTCTCTCATGAAAAACAACACCTTGAATATATAGCACTATTTGACTGAAGTGTCGACCAAAATTAGACATTCCAGTCTCCAGAGTGGACTTGAACCTATGACCTTCATGACTTAGAAGTGAGAGTGCTGCCACTGAGCCAAAGCTAACACCTTAAGGATATTTCAAGATTATATTTATACTGGTACTTGCAAACAATCTTTTCTCTCTTATGTCCTAGGTGCAATAAAACCTATTAAAAAAACTTACTTTAATACAAATTTTTGCAACCACCTCAGGCAGATTGCCATTAACTAGAACATACAAAACTAACTAGATTCAAGCAGCTGTTGGGGTTTCTGTGTTCCTATTGTTCTATTTTAGAATGTGTGTAAAGTTATACAATCTCCCTGCAGCACCTAACGAATAGCACAAAATCTAACTAATCTTTTGATGTGGTTCCTATAATTCATTATAATTTGTTTCAGCTAGTGCCTATAGTCTGCCAAACTGCTGGAGCTGAGACAGCTCTGCACTCTTAACAAGCACTTCATTGTTCTCCATGTTTCCCCAAAGCAAAATGTTGCTGCTTTTTGCTTTAAAAACCACAATAATAACAAACATTTTCTAACCAGTGAAGTGTCAATAAACCTCATAACAAGACAGAAAGTTCACAAATGACAACAAATGAAGCTTGACTGAAGATGTAAGTTGAACAGGCTGGTGGAGGGAGAAAGCTAGACAAAGTAAGGACTGACGACATTTCAAGTAGGGCAGGTCATGTGTTGAATGCAGTGCTATACCATGGAATTGGTTTTTGGTGTCTTTCTCACTCTAACAGAGGATATCTGTGTATGGCTGAATCAGTATCACTGTGAGGCAGACTGGGAGGTGTATGTGTGGCCCAGTATCACTGTGAGGCAGATTTGGAGGTGTATGTATGACCCAGTATCACTGTGAGGCAAACTGGGAGGTGTATGTGTGGCCCAGTATCACTGTGAGGCAGACTGGGAGGTGTATGTATGGCCCAGTATCACTGTGTGGTAGACTGGGAGGTGTATGTGTGAACAACTATCATTGTGAGGCAGACCGGGAGGTATATGTATGGCCCAGTATCACTGTGAGGCAGACTGGGAGGTGTATGTGTGGCCTAGTGTCACTGTGAGGCAGACTGGGAGGTGTATGTGTGGCCCAGTATCACTGTGAGGCAAACTGGGAGGTGTATGTGTGGCCCAGTATCACTGTGAGGCAAACTGGGAAGTGTATATATGAATGAGTGTCAGTGTGAGGCAGACTAGGAGGTGTATGTATGGCCCAGTATCACTATGAGGCAAACTGGGACGTGTATGTGTGGCCCAGTTTCACTGTGAGGCAAACTGGGAGGTGTATGTATGGCCCAGTGGCACTGTGTGGCAGACTAAGAGGAGTGCAAATCGAGTCAACATTGCTATAAGCAGAGTGTTCAAGAACAGGAGTAGGATCCTGTTCTTCTGAACTGTGCGAGAGAGAGCAGGAGGGTTATCTTCATAAGGACCACATGAAACAGGGGCAACATTTTCGTAAATAGCAGAGAGAAAGTGGAGTCAGCAGCTTCCCAAACAACTGGAGAGAGCACGTCAATGGCTTCATAAGGCGACGAGCAGATGTCCTGCATGAGAAGGTTGTGATTGCAGGAGCTGAAGACCAATGGCAGAGACCCCTTCAACTTGTTTCTTCCAATAAGAGCCAAAGAGTGACTATAGGAAAACAAGGAGGTGATTGGTGGTATGTCTTTTGAATCTTTAGATTAGCCAATTGGTTTAAAAGTGGAGACATTATTATAGCTGAAGAGTATGGTTTATAAATTTGCCTTTAAAATATCTAATATCTAAATTAATTAATTGAACAGAGTAGAGATGGCTGGACAGGTGATGTGCTGCAACTGCAATATGTGGGAAGTGGCAGACACTCGGGCAATCCACCATGACCACGTTTACAGGATGAGTTGGCAGCTCAAGGGACTTTGGCTCAGAATTGCTCAGCACCACTTCCCTTACGATTTTAATTTAACCACATTTCTCTCTTTTTTCCACTTGCTGATTTCTAACTGTTACTGTGATGTTTTTGCATCATCTATAGTGAAGACAGAAGCAAAATATTTATTTATTCCTTGTGCAAGTTCCTTATTAAATCCTTATTGTCTCCTATTAGTTCCCATTCTCATTCTCTCAAAGAAGAACACTGAATTCATTTCCCCTTTTCATTTTTAGGTATCAATAGAAACTCTTGCTATCCATTTTCAAAATTTTTCTTTCATACTCTAATTTGTTTCTTCTGATCAGTCTTTTCATCTGCCATTTTTTATATTCTGATCAATCATCTAATCTGCCACTTGTCTTCTGCAAAGATAATTTGACGACTATATTGAGATCAAGTGAAATGAAATGTTTAGCTCCATTCATTTTCTCTATGATATTGTCGATTGTCAGTGTCAATTGTTTTTCATGTCCCCATGGTTTAGTTTGTTGGCTGCATATCGGTGCAGCTTCTAATCTGCTTCATGTTCTTAAGTTTCTTGATCTCATTAATGTGTGAGACCCAAGGAGTTGGTTCATTCCCAACTTTCTCAATTAGGTCAAGGTCAAGTAGACACTCAAACGTGTGTCCTGTTTTCTGGCATGTAAGGTTGTGCGTCATGCTTGACAGGTGACCGAAGGTACTTTGAACTCTACATACTGCTACCTTTAATTTTGTTGATCCAATAATACAATTTGAAAATGTTGTTTGTGTGTGTAAGAATTGTATATATGTGGCAATCATGCGCTGATCTGCTTCTGTGTGGAAATGATCCCTTATGTTATATCCTTCAGATGGAACATAAAATGGAACATTCATCCTCAACTCCACATTACTGCCTTTTCCCAGAACATTTGGTTCCCTTACTGATTAAAAAAATGTTTATCTCATCCTTGAATTTATTTAACACTCCAACCTCAATAGCCTTCTGCAGTAAAATTAATACACAGATTCACTAACCTCTGAGAGGGGAAAAGCCTCCTTATCTCTGTCTTAAACAGGTAAATATTTATTACGAGATTATGCACTCTAGTTCTTGCCTCTTCCACAAGGGGAAACGACCTTTCCACATGTACTCTGTCAAGTCCTCTAAGAATTTTATATGTTTCAGGTTACCTCACGTTCTTCTAAACTCCAATGAGTAACTTCTCTTTATAAGACAATCACTCCACACTCAGGATCAGCCGAGTGAATATGCTCTGAACTTTCTTCAACATCAACAATTCTTCCCTTAGATGAATAGACCAACATTGTTGGCAGTATTCCAGGCGTGGTTTAGCTAGTACATTTACCAAGACTTTCCTGTTTTATACTCCATACCCGTTGAAATACAGCCCAACATTCATTATTACTTCCCTTATACTTGTGGAATTTGCGTACTAACCTTTTATGATTTATAGACAAGGACTTTCAAATCCCTCTATTCTGTAGCTTTTGGCAGCTTTCTCCATTTATATAGGGTTCATCTCCTCTATCCTTCCTGCCAAAATGTACAGGTCACATTTTGCCATATTATTCTCCATCGGTCCACGTTTTGTCCATTTGCTTAACCTGTCTGTGTCTGTCTGCAGACTCTTTGTATCAACCTCACCATTTCCCTTCCCAAGACTTTTTTTTTCTTATCATCTACAGACTTATCAATAATATATTCACTTTTTTTCATCCAAGTCAGTCATATATATTGTAATAATTGTCACCCCAGCAGTGATAACTGTGGCACTCCACTAGCTACAAGTTGCCATCCTGAAAATGCCCCCATTATCCCAAATCTTTGAATTCTGTTAACTAGCCATCTCCATCCATGCTAATATAGTATGGACTCACAACCTACAAAGTAGGATAATGTATGGTACTTTTTCAAAGGCTTTCTGGAAATACAAATTTATAACATCTACTGGTTTCCCTTTATCTGACGTGCTTGCTGCCACCTGAAAGAATTCTAATAAACTTGACAGCCGTGATTTCCTCTCCTTGGTCATAGTATGTATTTCTAAATGCTCTGCTACTATATCTTTTACAATCGATACTAACATTTTCCTCGTAACACTCATTACATTAACAAGATTACTTTCTTTTTTGGTTCCTTTCCTTTTTAAATAAGCATATTAAATTGGCAGTTTTATAATCCTCTTGGACATTACCAGAAGCTAAGGATTCTTGGACAATTGTTACCAGTGCCTCCACTCTCTCTGCAGCTCTTTCCTTTAATATTCTTTATAGTAACCCATCAGGTCAAGGGGAATTATTGGTTTTTAGCCCTGTTAGTTTTCGTAGCACTTTTTTTTCTATTGACAGTTCTTGCATTTATTTCCATTCCTTTTGTCTCTTGAATACTTAGCAATTTTGGGATGCTATCAATGTCTTCTACTGCAAAATATTTATTCAAACACCTTTTCAATTCCTTAGTTCAGCATTATTATTATCCAAGCCTCAATATTTTAGGGGGCTTAGGTTTACTTTGGTCTCTCTCTCTCTCTCTTACTAGTTGTGTATTTATATGGGGGTTGGTTAGCTTGGATGGCTGAGTTGCGATGCAGAGAGATGCCAACAGTTGGGTTTAATTCCTGCACCAGTCGAGTCTACCATGCAGACTTAAACCTTACCCCTTGCTTGCAGTCTGATGACCCTCAAATTAAATCACAACCAGTAGTCTTTTTCTCTTTCTTTCTCTCTCTCTCTCTCTCTTTCTCTCTCTCTCTCCATCCAAAAAGTAGTCCACTGGGACTATGATCACTTTTAAAAATTTAAACTTCTTATAAGAAGATCTTGCTGTCCATCTTGATATTGCTGGCAAGCTGACCATCAAAGTTTAACTTCTCCCAATTTATTATTCTCTTAGTGTCCATTTTTAGTTTCTAAAATTCTCCCAATCTTTGTCATATTTGTTTTATTTACTTTCATTATGGTGTCAGCCTTAACTCCCTTGTTAACCATGGTTGGTTTATCCCTTTCATAACATCCTTTTTTCTTCTGGGATATATCTTTGTTGTGGGTCACAAACTATTTTCTTAAATGTCTGCCATTTTTCATCAACTGTCTTTGCTGCAAAGTTTCTTTCCTGTTCCACTCCAGCCAGCTCCGCCCTAATTCTAGGATAATAACCCTTATTTAATCTTAGCACAAGTTTCCGACTGAAGTTAGTCCCTCTCAAACTGAATGTTAAATTATACCATGTCATAGACACTATCTCAGAGAGGTTCTTTTAATCTAAGATAATTTATTAAACATGCCTCATTACATATCACCAGATCCCTGGTTAGAAGCAGCACATATTTTTTGAGGAAACTGTTCCAAGTACATTCTGCGAATTCTTCCTTGGGAAAGCAAATGTTAACAGGACTTATACACTTAATGATAAGGTCCTAGGGAGTGTTGCTGAACAGAGACCTTGGAGTGCAGATTCATAGCTCCTTGAAAGTAGAGTCGCAGGTAGACGGGATAGTGAAGAAGGTTTTCCTTTATTGGTCAAAGTATTGAGTACAGGAGTTGGGACTTCCAGACCTCTCCGCCTCCACCCCCTCTCCGGCCTATCACCCTCACCTTA
>NC_057741.1:9027750-9039258 GCF_004010195.1 Chiloscyllium plagiosum
GCCAAGGTCATCCAACCAGTATAGCTCCCTACAACCACAGTACTGGTGCCACTGAATAAACTGAAACCTATTCTAGCCACAGAAATCTTTGAGCCATACATTTAGCTTCTAGACGTTATTTACCTTATGCCAGTTACCCCAAGTAGCATTCACAGATTATTACTTTGGAGGTTCTGCTTTTTAATTCAACTCCAAACCATTCAAGATCTTTCAGCAGAACCTCTTTCCTAGTTCTACCAATGTCATTGGTGTCAATGTGGTAATGACAACTGAATCCTGCCCCCCCCATCCAGGTTTTTCTCAAGCCTCAAGGAGATGTCCTTAACACAGGTATCAGGCAGACAGGACAGTCTTTGACAGTCCAGCTTACAGCTATACTGAACACTTATCTGTCCTCTTAATTACACTGTCCCCTCCACGACCAAATTCCTATTTAGTCCCTCAATCTGAATGGCTCCCTGTGCCAAGGTCAGTTGGCTTACCCTCACTCTTGTGTACACAGCTTTACAAGAACCTCTGAACTGATGGGCAATTGCTTTACACTGTTTGCCAGTCACAGGATACACTATTTGGTGTGGATCAGTTCTGCCATAGTAGAAAGATGTTTGGACAAGTTGTGGCTTTTTTTTGAGACTGCTGTTGTTGATTTGCAGTTGGTTTCCTGATATGAGTGATGAACAGTATTCACAGGAGTAAATCATTTAAAAAATATAAACCATTTACGGGATTCGGACATCACGGGCTCTGTCAGCATTTATTGTCCATCTCTAACTGCTCTTAGATGCTGATAGTGAGCTGCCTTCTTCAACCACTTCAATCTTTGATATGTAGGGACAGTCACAATACTATTAGTAGGCAACGTTCAGAACTTTGGCACAGTGATATTGAAGAATTCCATAAATCTCCTTACCTTGTCACATCACTGCCTAAATTCAACATGCTCATGAAACACTGGTGACTTTCTTTGATGTCTTATACTTAACTGCTTGGAACTTAGATCTTAGCCCCAACAAAATGTGACATTTTGTTATGCTAAAAAGGAACCAAGTTTCTTTTGAAAAAAACTGAAGAGTATTCACATGGGAGAGAGAGGAGAGATAGTGCATGTCCAAGGAAATTGTTACTGTGCCCAAGAGGGAACAACAATGGGGTGAATTTTCATCCTTTGGGCAGTCAATTGGTGTGCGATATCAGTGACATGTTCATTCCAGTTGCAAGGCAATCAGAGTCATTCTGAGAATTTAGTATTTTTTCTAATGAAGCAACAAGCTGCATATTACAAATAGGTATCTTGAAAGTGCTTGACACAATCTGAGATGAGCCAGAGGCTGCCTATCTATTAAAGAGTAAGTACTGAAAAGGTTACAATTGTGGTGAAAGAGCCCAGGGCAGTAGACACCCAGAAGTCTTGCGTGATGCAAGTGAACTTTTTAGGTTGCTGGTTTTTCATCTTCTTCACCACTTAGGGCTTACTGTTTATCTGGAAAATAATGACTCCATGTGAGAATTTAAGCATAATGCTACCAAGAGATAGATATTTAGACGGGTAACAGTGTGGTAAATAACAGGATGGCTCAGTGTTCTTGCATGATGCCTTCACAAATACGCTCAGCACATGGTGACAGTTACATTCTTTGTAGGAAGTTCTATTAATTATGTCAACAATGGTTCCAAAATTGAAGGTTTGGTTGCCGGCAGTGAATGCATATACCAGAAAGAATGTCCCTTTCTTCAAGGAAAGCCATGTAGGATGATTAATAGGCAGCAGCATTTATTTAATCAGTAACGGTTCATTCCCGAGGGCTGACCGCAAAAGACATCAAAGATCAATTTTCTGATGGTGCAGAGCTTCACCCGCCAGGACGGCACATTGAAAATGCAGACGTGTATGGCGCAAGATTTTCCAACTATTCACATAATGGGTTAGTTGCGAGTAAGAGACCCCTAGGGAGCAAGAAGCTGGGAAATTACCTTTCCAACTATCATGTAAATTGGAAATCTTTTTCTAACTGCAGCTTAGTGTTGGGCTCTGTGGCACTGTGTAATTAGCCAGTAATTACAATAGAATGACATTTGTTTAAATTAATACTTAAATTTAAATTATGAACTATTTAGTTCATTGGATGGCATCCATGCCTAATTTCAGCCTCTGGTATCTTATCTAGACAAGTAACTACCATAAGACCAGTTTACATGGGAAAGATGGTTGTGTTTGTGTTGCTTACTTATTTTTAGATTTTTTTCCTAAAATTCTCAGTTACCTCCGGGAAATTTGGCATGTAATGTCTGTTTGGTAAGCAAATATAATCATGTTTCTGTTTTACATACCTAAAGCACTGAGAATGCTGTTCACTACTTCACCATCTTCAACTAGCTCACATTCGGTCATCTAATTACAACAATACCTTGTAGTTTTATAGAAGTCATCCTTGGAATCCCAAGATTCAAGATGGTGCCGATACCAGGTGACTCCTTGTGAGCTCCCTACGGCAGGTCTAACTCAAACATTTCTTATCACTGTTCTACATTTTTTATTTTAAATTCTAAATCTGTAAAAATTACTCTGTCCAAGCTTTTTTCACCCTGTGATCTACATGTCCTTGATTACTAAGGTCTGTCTGTACTGCTCACAATCAAAGCTTTTCACTGTACTTAGGTACACGTGACAATGTATCAAATCAAATCGATTACATGGAATATTCACAATTTGATGTTTTGGATTGTTCTCTGCTTTAGTTTGCTCGACTCAGGTAACAAAGATAAAAATCATCTCTCAGGGTTTTGGATGCAGGAGGTGTCACGAGGGGATCTATGGTGTGAGGTAGCAAAGCACACAAGTCTTGTTGATATCACACCAAGGTAAAAGCTATCACTGATGCAGCAAAGTGTTTTACATAAGTTGAAAAATCATAATACACCTAAAATAATCCAAAATAAATGCTTCAACTTCTGCAAGTAAGCCCCAAGCAAATGACATACTTTTCTCAACTCACATGAAAACAAAATGCAAACATAACTCTAGCCGCATTGCTTTTTTCAAAAAATGCAAAAAAATTCACATAGGTACGACAAAAAGAAGATGGTGTATTCTCATCAAACATGCACACTATAATAAAACTGAAGGAAGTGCAGATGCTGAAAATCAGAAACAAAACCAGAAATTGCTGAAATGACTCAGCAGGTCTGGCAACATCTGTGAAGAGAAATCAGAGTTAACATTTCGGGCCCGTCTCCAGACCTGAATGGTAGCTAGGAAGAAATTGGTTTATCTGTAGAAGATAGGTTGGGAGAGGGATAAGGAGTAAACAATAGGTGGAGATGGAGTCCAAAGAGAGAGAAGAGCAGTTGGACAGACTAATGAATGGGCAATGATCAGTCTGGGAGAATAAATAGCTACTAATGGGAATTGTTAGTGACTAACAATCGGTGCTGTATAATAACAGGCCATATGATAACAAGGCCTGGTGTGTGGGACTGTGGTAAGGACATGGGAGAAGGTGCCTCAAACCCTAAAATTGGTGAACTCGATATTGAGTCCAAAAGGTTGTAGGGTTCCAAAGCGGAGTTCACCTTATTTCAGAGAAACAACTTGAGAACTGCAGAGTTCACGATTTACACTGAGTTGCCAAATCACAAAATTGTGCACAAAAGATCCCCAGACTTGTATGCAAGATGCAGCTATGCCTAGAAAGGAATTAAGAGATAAGAATGTAGAACCAAACATGCCCATGTACAGTAAAGTAAGGAACTGATCTGTAATCTCACTCCTCTGATTCTGATTTGGAGGTGCTGGTGTTGGACTGGGGTGGACGAAGTTAAAAATCACACAACACCAGGTTATAGTCCAACAGGGTTATTTGGAGGTGCTAGCTTTTGCAGTGCTTCGAAAGTTAGTGCCTCCAAATAAACCTGTTGCACTATAAGCTGGTGTTGTGATTTTTAACTTTGTCCTCTGATTCTGGGAGCCTTCACATTAATCTATATACATTAATCTATTGAAGTTTAGAAAAATGTGAGTTGACTTGATTAAAGTGTATGAGATCCTGAATAATAGTCTTGGCAAGGCTGGCGTAGAAAGGATGTTTCAGCTTCGTGTGAGTCCAGAACTGTGGGATGCAGGTTTATTGTCATGTGTACTCAAGTACAGAATACAGTGAAATGTGAACAATGTCACCAGACAAAGTGCCATTTTAGATAGAAAGTACCTACATACAGATCTTTGGTTCTAAAATAGATTATATACAAAAATAGAGAAATAAAAGTTCTACATTACAGTTCTTCGTGCTGTAAATTAGGAAGATAAAGAAATAAAGTTGAAAGTTAAACGTTCCAGTCCTTCTATAATCTGCAGTCTCTCTATGCTGTGGGCTTTCCACACGTAGACTAGCCCTCCCCGCACTGCTGAGCTTGAGACAGAGATGAGGAGAATATTTGTCTGTCAGAGGGTTGTGTGATTTTGCAAGGATCTACCTCAAAAGGCAGTTTAAGGTGGAGGTAGATAGATTCTTGTTTGGCAAGGGAATCCAAATTATCAGTGGTCGATGGGAATATGTCATTTAAAACATAGCCAGATCAGCTATGACCTTATTTAAAAGTGGACCAGACTCAAGGGGCTGAATTTTTGCTTTGAATTCATATGTTTCTATTTTGAATGATTAGATTGTCACTTGATTCATGAAGGTATGTTTATTCTAATCTTGTATATATGGATGAGTTTTTGTTAAAATAGAAAAAAGATTTTACTTAATTATGTATGATTGTATAGTAATTTGAAGGATTATCAGTCAATAACACTGAACAAAAAAAAAGCCTGGCTTAAAGTTATCAAAAAAGTGACTGAGTACAATCTATGAACTACTACAGATGTGTTAAAACGTTTCTGTCTATTCCAATGCAAAGTACAGAATGGAACATCTAAAGTATTCTCAGTCATAAAGTCAAAGAGTCGTGGAGTCACAGAGGTCTGAACCACAGATAAAAAGTCCCTTCTCCTATACCATCCACAGTTAAAAACAACCAGCTAACTATTCCAATCCCATTTTCCAACACTTGGCCCATAGCCATGCGTGCCTTCTGTGGTTGCCTTACTTGAGAAAGGCTGAGGTTCAAGATCCCTCAATAATGTTTGAAATGGCCATATGTGTACTTCCTGTAGTTGATAATGGGAATAGGAAATAGCTTGAATGAGGTGGTTACACCATAAAATATAATTTGCATCATATTCTTGCCACTTTACACCTAGGGACTTTTTATCTGTGGTTCAGACCTCTGTGACTCCACGACTCTTTGACTTTATGACTGAGAAGAATTTGGTTCTTCTTTATCAGGAAGAACCAAATAAAGCTTTCAAAGAACATTTTCATGAATTTCACCTTGCTGAAATTTCCACCAGTTCATTTAGCTGGAAGCTTGAATCACCAGATGGTATATCTTGCAGAAAATCAAGTTGCAAAATTAACAACTGAGTGGAAGTGGTTGCCTTTTCATTTTTAGTCTGTCATTGATCGAGCCTTGAATATCATGGCTCACCAAATTCACACCCATTATCTTTTGTTCCAAAAACTGGAGTATGCAACGGTGACCTTCTATGAAGTGTTGAAAGAAAGTTATGACTATAGACTTTGCAACTTGGATTCTGCCATGAGTGCATGGAGATTGACATTTTGTAAGCTTCTTACTTCACTCTTTGATGCTGGTATTCCACAAAATATCATCTCTCCTGTTGGCAGGATGCAGACACTGTGGCTCCCGCCTTCATTTCTACATGCGGTAAGGATTGAACACCACTTCAGCAAAGCATACCATTATGTTTCAGAAACATACATTTTCAGAAGCACATTTTGCAAATATGTTCAATATGTCCTTTCTCAGCAATGTAGTTTTAATCATCGTAATTCATGATTTATTTCTTAAAACTCAAAAATGGTGTCAACTGACACTGTCAATGCTTTATATTTATTGTAACAAATATTTGAACTTCGCTAAAGCAATGGAAAATGTTTTCTATTGTACACTTCAGATAAAATTTGTATGAAACCACAATTTCTTTTTTTCTGTGTTACAGATGGTTCAGACATTTTGACCTAAATTCTCCATGTGCAGAAATGCTGCAGGCATAATGGATGATCAGATTGACTCTAAAATAGAAAGGAATCATCTCTCATCATAACCATATTGGCAGATCTTGTGACTTTTTTAAAACATTTACCAACCATTTAAAAGTTTGGATGATTCAGATGTAGAAATTTGGTTTTAAAACAAGAATTGTGCAGAAATTACAGTTTTCTGACCAGAGATAAAGCAACAGAAAAATATAAATGTCATACGTGTCTTACTTATCTACAAGTGCCAGCAGCATTAATTATATGCTCTAACGTTTGCCAAAATGTTACATATACTCCATCTGAAATTAGTTCCTTATTTGAATTGATTATGAAATCCAGTGAAGCATTTAACTGTAAAGAAGAAATTCACCTCAGGTAGGATACAGTTTTGGATTAAATCCCGAATATTATTCCTTCAATAAGTCTGTGAGAGTAAATATATAGACTAGCATGGACGCATGCAATTGAATCTTGCATATTTTGGCTAATTCTGAGGTGTGTTGAGTTTTCTGGATGGATTTTGAACATGTGGCTGAGTGGGCTTTCTCCCCCTTTCTTACTAAATTCTTTCCTTAAGTAGCTACCCCACCACTATAATATCTCTCACATTGAAGTCTGTCCCTTCTTACTACATAGCATTCTCAGAACTTACCACTCAATGCTTGTCTGCTGAAAAACCAGCAACTCTTGCACCCATGCCATCTCTAAAAGCCCATTGTGCACATGGAAGAGCATAGTTTTTCCAAAGCTGCCCTGCTCGTGGATAGGTCGAGTTAGAACATGGTGGCGGAAAGGGAAGATGTCACTACATTTGATTGACACTGACCAGGAGGTTCAGATGGGCATATGGTGCCAACATAGAGCTGTCCTCTTTCTGGACGATTAGCAGAGGAGACTACACCACCAGAAACTATCAGCCTAGTCTAATGTCACCACTTGGTTCAGCCCCATCTCCAGGGTCAGGAGCAACTGCCAGCACTGCGAAACTCAACAAACTTCTCTTTGCTACGAAATAAAAACTGAAAGAACTGCAGATGCTGTAAATCAGAGACAAAAATAGAGATTGGTAGAAAATCTCAGCAGGTCTGGCAACATCGATAGAGAGAGAAATCAGAGTTAGCATCCCAAGTCGAGTGACCCTTCCTCACAAGGGGTCTGTGGAAGGATCACTCAACCCGAAACATTAACTCTGATTCCTCTCCACAGAGGCTGCCAGACCTGCTAAGCTTTACCAGCAGTATCTATTCTTGTCTCTTTTCTTTCCTACCTCACACTCATTATATCTCTGCTAATGCACCCATTTCCCTTTAGAAATAAATTACGTATTTTGTTTGCTTTTCTTATGATATTACTAAGCTGACTTGCTGCTTTTGCTGATTTGTGTATCAGCACCTCTCACCCCTTCTGTTCCTCTGTTGTATTTAAACTCTTATTCTCCAAGGAGTATGTGTCTCATTATTCTTTCTACCAAAATAGAATGGCTTGTATATATTTATATTGGAATTAATTTGCCAATTACATGCCCATTCTAAAGTTTATTATTGTCCACTCTGTTTTTTCACTTTAGTCACTGAATTCACAGTTGTATCTATAGTCTGCCATTCAGGGTCTAATTGTTTTTAAGTTGTTACACAAGTAACCCAAACACTGATCCTTGTGGAACAGCACTTAACCAACGTATTTATATCTTGGGCAAATTTCACCCCCAGGAAAATTAAATTAAAGGGCACTAATTCTGAACTTTCAGCCTGAACTTGAAAACAAATACTTCACAAATGTACCTTTGTCAGAAATATGACAAGATACACA
Organism: Chiloscyllium plagiosum; assembly: GCF_004010195.1. NCBI lineage: Eukaryota > Metazoa > Chordata > Chondrichthyes > Orectolobiformes > Hemiscylliidae > Chiloscyllium > Chiloscyllium plagiosum. The sequence goes on from NC_057741.1 coordinate 9,035,664, forward strand.
ACTGCCCAGGACACTAACATCAATTGAATGTGTGAACTTCAGCATTAAAGAATCTTTCATTTGTAGAAATCTATACGTTTTTCCTTCTTGCCACATTTAATGGTGTTACATTTTGTGTTTTGAAATGGCTAACATTTTAAAAAAATAAATGTGTTTCCTAGAGATTTCAGCTTAATATATCGTGCTGAGGGAAACATTTTAACCTTGTTTCCTCTGAAAGAGCAAGTTACAGTCAAATTAGTGCTGGTCTTGTGATATTTTTGTCAATCAAAAACTAGCTAATTGTAAAATTTCTGTGCAGTGTTATTGAAAGCATGAGCATGTCTAAGATTGATAATCAAAGTAGTATTGTAAGTAATGTGAGCCTCTGAGGAGCCTTCTACCAAAATTGTGGTAGAGATCAGGAGAATACCAAAATTTTATTTTCTGTTTTGAGTTTGCTGGAAGGTTTACTAAATTAATTAATTTAATATATAATTAATATAAACAATGAGCAACACTCTACGATGAGAAGCTATACAGTTGTCATGCATGTGGAAGAAGTTGAATTTTGCTGGCAAATTGGTTATGGGGAACAATTAATGGGCTTGAACAACTAAGTTTAAGGGTCAATTGAAATTCCATGTTAGACCTCATTTAAAATGAGCTTGTAGTTTGCAAACACTGATTGTGTAACTTCTGACAGACAACAAGTTAATCCCTCTGGTCGAGGTCCTGAGATCTGCGGGGGACCGAGTGCAGCCGAGCCAGACTTCAAACCATTTGTTCTGTGAGGAGTGCACTCCTACACCTTTCACAATCATCTCACCATTTGTTAAGAAAAAAAAACCTTTACATTTTTTTGGTGGCAGACTCCAGAGTCCCATAGATGGATCTCTCATTAGCTTGCAAGTAGATTTTGTTTTCCCAAACACAGCTAATCTATCGCTTTTGTTTAGAGTAACCCCACTCAGCATTGAGAACATGAAAAATATATTGGCTGCTTCCTTTTTGCCATGAGTTGCACCACTGGTTTCATGTATGGGACCTGAACAATAGTTCTCTTGCCTAAATCAATGTAATGAGTGACACACATCTGGCTTGTAATAAGCATGCCACTGCTGTCCAGCATACTGAAGCCTTTACAGTGCCTGAAAAAAATGTAATGGTATCATTGGATATTGAGGCCTTCTATTTTCTTCTAGATGATAAGAACTTACATTCATTCCCACTCAAAAGTCTCCAAAACCAATGTTCACAGGATAACATCTCAGGATTACAACTGGAAGATGACATCTGACTGCCAGTAAAAAATGTTATGAAGATGTCATACCAGAATACAGAGCCATGGGGAGTTAGAGTGCTCCTCCTGGTTTCATGTTAAAGTTCGGACAGCGGGCGGCTGCCATACATGATCACCCCACTGCTCTCCGAACCCCATGGCAGTGAAGTAGGACACCAGACAGAGCTCATATGCTCCATCTGTTTGTTTCTTGTTTCTTTCTCTTCTTTTTCCTCTTCTTTTTCCTCTCTTGATTTTTCTTCACTTTTTTTCTTCATTCCCGATCTCGGCCCGGCCTGACCCTTGGCAGTCTCTTGGCCCAGTCTCCGAGCCGACCATGTCGGTATCTCAGCATGTGACTGGGTCCTGCCTGGGCATGTTCTGGAGGCAGCAGGAGGAGATTGGGTAGGAGGCAGCTTCAACATTAGCAACAGCGTTGGCTTTGTGGGGGGTGAGGGAGGTCACCCAGTATTCATGATGTACAAGAAGCTGAGATCTCCCGATGTGGGAGCTAAGTGGAGAACTCATCAAAGACTGCTGAACTTTAAATTAATTCCTTTATTCTTCTAGTTTATTATAAAAAGTAATATTAGTTATTACTTTATTAATTCATTTTTCTACTTATTCTATGAAGGTAATGCTTAACTTTTTCTAACGTGGTTTCTTTTACTAATTTTTACCTAAGTTTTTTGTACCTAAGTACCTTTGTACCGAAGATGGCACCATGTCATAGAGTCATAGAGATGTACAGCATGGAAACAGACTCTTCGGTCTAACTCGTCCATGCCGACCAGATATCCCAACCCAATCTAGTCCCACCTGGCCCATATCTCTCCAAACCTTTCCTATTCATATACCCATCCAAATGCCTTTTAAGTGTTGCAATTGTACCAGCCTCCACCACTTCCTCTGGCATCTCATTCCACACATGTACCACCCACTGTGTGAAAAAGTTGCCCCTTAGGTCTCTTTTATATCTTTCCCCTCTCACCCTAAACCTGTGCCCTCTAATTCTGGACTCCCCCACCTCAGGGAAAAGACTTTGTCTATTTATCCTATCCATGCCCCTCATGATTTTGTAAACATCTACAAGGTCACCCCTCAGCCTCCGACACTCCAAGGAAAATAGCCCTAGCCTGTTCAGACTCTCCCTCTCGCTCAAATCCTCCAACCCTGGCAACATCCTTGTAAATCTTTTCTGAACCCTTTCAAGTTTTGCAACATCTTTCCGATAGGAAGGAGCCCAGAATTGCACGCAATATTCCAACAGTGGCCTAACCAATGTCCTGTACAGCCGCAACATGACCTCCCAACTCGTGTACTCAATACTCTGACCAATAAAAGAAATCATATCAATCGCCTTCTTCAGTATCCTATCTACCTGCGACTCCACTTTCAAGGAGCTATGAACCTGCACTCCAAGGTCTCTTTATTCAACAACATTCTCCAGGACCTTACCATTAAGTGTATAAGTCTTGCTACGATTTGCTTTCCCAAAATGCAGCAGCTCGCATTTATCTGAATTAAACTTTATCTGCCACTTCTCAGTCCAATGGCCCATCTGGTCAAGATCCTGTTGTAATCTGAGGTAACTTTCTTCACTGTCCACACCTCCAATTTTGGTGTCATCTGCAAATTTACTAACTGTACTTGTTATGCTCACATCCAAATCATTTATGTAAATGACAAAATGTAGAGGACCCAGCACCGATCCTTGTGGCACTCCACTGGTCACAGGCCTCCAGTCTGAAAAACAACCTTCCACTACCACCCTCTGTCTTCCACCTTTGAGCCAGTTCGGTATCCAAATGGCTAGTTATCCCTGTATTCCATGAGATCTAACCTTGCTAATCAGTCTCCCATGGGGAACCTTGTCGAACGCCTTACTGAAGTCCATATAGAGCACATCTACCACCACGCTCTCATCAAGCCTCTTTGTTACTTCCTCAAAAAACTCAATCAAGTTTGTGAGACATGATTTCCCATGCACAAAGCCATGTTGACTATCCCTAATCAGTCCTTGCCTTATCGAAATACACATACATCATGTCCCTCAGGATTCCTTCCAACAACTTGCCCACCACCGACATCAGGCTCACTGACCTACAGTTCCCTGGCTTGTCCTTACCACCCTTCTTAAACAGTGGCACCACGTTAGCCAACCTCTGGTCTTCTGGCACCTCACCTGTGACTATTGATGATACAAATATCTCAGCAAGAGCTGGAAATGTGTTGCTGGAAAAGCGCAGCAGGTCAGGCAGCATCCAGGGAACAGGAGAATCGACGTTTCGGGCATAAGCCCTTCTTCAGGAATCATAAGCTTCTTCGGGCTTA
>NC_057741.1:9040262-9069798 GCF_004010195.1 Chiloscyllium plagiosum
CTGTAATGCTGTCCCTTATCAAAAATGCCACTCCCCCTCCTCTCTTGCCTCCCTTTCTATCCTTCCTGTAGCATTTGTATCCTGGAACATTAAGCTGCCAGTCCTGCCCATCCCTGAGCCATGTTTCTGTAATTGCTATGATATCCCAGTCCCATGTTCCTAACCATGTCCTGAGTTCATCTGCCTTCCCCGTTAGGCCCCTTGCATTGAAATAAATGCAGTTTAATTTATTAGTCCTACCTTGTCCCTGCATGCCCTGAATATTTGACTCTCTTCTGCTCTCAACTGTGTCCATCTCAGATTGATCTCTTTCCTCACTATCTCCCTGGGTCCCACCTCCCCCACCTTACTAGTTTAAATCCTCCCGAGCAGCTTTCGCAAATGTCCCTGCCAGTATATTAGTCCCCTTCCAATTTAGGTGCAATCTGTCCTCCTTGTACAGGTCACTTCTACCCCAAAAGAGATTCAAATGATCCAAAAATGTGAATCCTTCTCCCATACACCAGCTCCTCAGCCATTCATTCATTTGCTCTATCCTCCTATTCCTGCCTTCACTAGCTCGTAGCACTGGGAGTATTCCAGATATTACTACTCTCGAGCACCTCCTTTTTAAAATTCCTGCCTAACTCTCTGTAATCTCCCTTCAGAATCTCAACCTTTTCCCTTCCTATGTCGTTGGTTCCAATGTGGACAATGACCTCTTGCTGGCCCCTCTCCCCTTGAAAACATTCTGCACCCTCTCTGAGACATCCTTAACCCTGGCACCAGGGAAGCAACACATCATTCTGATTTTTCGCTGCCGGCCAAAGAAACGTCTGTCTGTATCTCGGACCAGTGAATCTCCACAATTGATCTCTTGGAACTCAACGTACCCCTTGTTGCATTAGAGCCAGTCTCAATACCAGAAACTTGGCTGTTCATGCTACATTCCCCTGTGAATCTATCACCCCCTACATTTTCCAAAACAACATACCTGTTTGGAATGGGTCTAGCCACAGAAGACTCCTGCACTAGGTGCCTACCTCTCTTACCTTTCCTGGAGTTAACCCATCTATGTGACTGTAACTGAGGCTTTTCCCCCCTTCCATCACATACTGTTGCTGTTGCAAATTCCTCATTGCTTCTAACTGTCTCGCCAACTGATCCATTCAATCTGATAAGATTCACAACCAATAGCATTTATTACAGATAAAATCCACAGTAACCCTTAAACTCTTTAAACTCCCATATCTGACAAGAAGCACATATCATTCTACTAAAGGCCATTTTTGCTCCTTCACAATCTACAGACCCAGAAAATAACACCATCTTATTCCTCTACAAAACACTGCCCCAGGTTAAATGAAGAGTTATGGCTTATATTTTAAGTTTAATCAAGAGACATATCTCAAAAAATATATAATCAAGGATGAACCCACTCTACTCACTACTGCAGACTTTCTGTAGGCCACTTAAAAAAATTAATTACCTGATTCTGTGCTGTGAAGTTCACCCAAACAGTTCCTCCATGATCAGTTATGAATTTCATTGTGTGTTAATTTTCCCAGGCGCACTCCGGTGTTCAGCGATACGTGAACTCAAATAGCAAAGGCACCAACTGTGCAGGTACACTATGGTGTCAGTTTCTTTCTCTCCCTTTCACCTGTACTGACCTCACCATGTGCTTCTTTTGTCTGTTCTTCTCTCCTTTAAAACTGCTGTATTTTGACTTTTTTTTTCCAAAGTTCCAAAACAATGCAACAACAAAGAAACAGTAAATGCTGCTCCTGGAATTCAAGGAAATCACCTCCAACACCTAAAATACCTCAAAAAAGGAGCAGCTGTTACATGTGGCAACATTATACACTTTTCACTGTACTCCTGCACTTCTGTACTTGAATACACATGACAATAAAAACCTAAATCTAAATCTAAATGTATTTGTATAAAGGGTTTGCTCTGACAATGTGATGTCAATTATTTGATCGTGTTGAATTGTGAATTCTTTAAGTCTTCATATAAGCTCAGACCTACTTCTAAGCTATAGTTAAACAATGTTAATTCATATACTCTACATGATTGTAAGGCTACAGGGCAGCATGTTGTGCAGGATTCAGCATCCTAGCAGATCACTAATACATGACTATTGAGCTTACAGTGAAATCACTGGTTACCTCAGCAGCTCCTCTATATCTTCAATAAACTTGATGTCTACACTAATGATATAGAATATTCATCATCATGGGAAGTGATGTAATGTCATACGGTCTTGTTCTCTCTTAAATTCTCTTTAGCAGCAGAATGAGACCAGGAATATTTTACTCTACACCCTTGGTTGGGCTTTAACCTTCCTCAGTTCACTTTTCCAGCCAAACTGTGCACTTTACTGGTTGCCACCCCAAATCGTTCTCCTCTTCACCATTGGCAACTTACCTGAGGGTTGGCACTGTCAATTTAACAGCCTATGTTCACAGCCACTTCAACTGCAGGCTGCATAGGGACATTGAGCATATGTCTACAGGTTGGCACTCTCATGTGGAGGCAATTGAAGGCCAACATCACATGTCCTTAAGGCCTACCTGTTCAGGTAAAGGGATTGTAAAATTCAAGGTTGAAGCCTGCATTAGGATAATAAGCCAAGTCATTACAAAAATAGAAAGGAATCCTTACTTGAGGGCTTTGTGTTAGCAGCAAAGCTTGGTGGTTTGAAAAAGTGTAATTTCAACAAAATACCTGAATATTATCAAAGGCCTGAAGGATTTTGTAGACATCTGGACCGAGGAGCTTTGAGGTCCAACACACAGATTAATAACTTAGGGTAAAACAGACGTGAACAAGCTCACTTAACTTTTATGATCAGCACAGCCACTATTGCTGAGCTTTGAATATTTGAGTACTGGTGCACAAACCTAGGGATTAGTATTTAGATTCATTTCAATTCATATCCCACTGAAAATGTCTGAATTAACACCTAAACTATTGCCCTAAAGCCAAGTTTTGCAGGACTCCTTGTTGTAATGTTCTGTTTGGAGTAAAAAAAAAGATTTGTCTACAATGGAGCAAAGCCACAGGCACATTTTTGACATGTGTCTCCATAGAAACCAACATTTTTTCAGTATGTGGAATGCTATGATTTAATTTATTCACCATTTTTCACACAAGCTGGTTCCCAGACTACAGATAAAATAAAATAAGATGGAGGGTGCACATTACATGGGGTAAAAGCACCCTGAATCAGTTAAGGAATGTTTGCTGCAGATGCTCAGTGTCGGCAAGGAACTGCATGCCTCAGCTGATTATTCCACCCACAGACCACCAGGGAATCTGTGGCTACTAATATATGCAGCAAACCGCAACAGAACCTGAACACAGTCGAGATTAGATGTGCCCAACAACATAAAATAAGACAAACACTGAAAACCGCCTACTTCTCAGTCATACTTTCAGGTGTCAGCACCAGATGCCCATGCATCACTGAGGCAAAGCTTTGCTGTGTTATTTTCACTATTTTGCTACTAGTATATTCCATATCACTGTTCTAATACCATTCCACATGTGGAAAACAAACAAAAGATGGTAAATATTCTTGTTGAACATATTGCTTTGTTGTTTGATCAAAGCACTAGTTGGCAATAAAGCAATAAATTGCTATGACTCCATATAAGCTTCAAATGTCGAGACTGTGGTGCTGGAAAAGCACAGCAGGTCAAGCAGCAGCCAAGCAGCTGGGGAGTCGATTCTCCTGCTTCTTAGGTGCTGCCTGATCTGCTGAGCTTTTCTAACACCACACTCTCAACTCTGACGCTCCAGCATCTGCAGTCATCACTTTCCCCTCCTGGATCTCAAAAGCACAGATTCACTTAATTGTAACACATTACATCCTGTGTGGTGGCAATCAAAGGAATAATTTCTCTTTAATTGAATGTATGGAAGCCCAATTCAAATTGGGTTTCTGACCAATGGTGTTACTTTGCTGCAATTACTTTAAAACATTCTATGTCTCAGTGTTAGGAATGACCATTTTTATTATTGCGCCTTTTACATAGACAGTTTATCTTGCACATGAAAAATAATAAAGGAAGGTTCAGGAATTGGACTGTGGATTTTATTCCCCTATGAAGGACGCAACAGAATAAGGCCATGATGGTACCATGAAATTTTGATGAGGTTGGGTGATGATCTTCTACAGATTGGGCAAGAGACCAGATCTCAGGGAAGCATGGATTCAGGGGATCAGGGTGAGTAGGGTCTCTATGTCTCCAAAACTGTCAAAACTGACGAATAAGACCTACCAGTCTGCGTTGACTTGTATAGTTCAAAATGGAGCCCCACTATGATCAGTAAATTCACTTCCAAGTAATACTGGGTTTTTTACTAGTTTTCTCCTCTGTGTCTTGGGTGATGGGTGGAAGGAATGCCAATCAGAGGAGGAACACAAGCTTCAACTGGCAGTAACTTTAGATTTAAATTACATTAAAGTGTGGAAACAGGCCCTTCGGCCCAACAAGTCCACACCGACCCGCCGAAGTGCAACCCACCCATACCCCTACATTTACCCCTTACCTAACACTATGGGCAATTTAGTATGGCCAATTCGCACATCTTGCACATCTTTGGACTGTGGGAGGAAACCGGAGCACCCGGCGGAAACCCACACAGACACGGGGAGAACGTGCACAGTCAGTCGCCTAAGGCGGGAATTGAACCCGGGTCTCCGGCACTGTGAGGCAACAGTGCTAACCACTGTGCCACCATGCCGCCCACCACTTGAATATTGAAGTCTGCTTTGGGGATCTTGGCGCTGTGAGAGATTAGTGAGCCAGGACCAATCAGAGGTTGCCCAGACTGTAAGCCAGGTGCAGGGGAAGAGAAAGTTTGGAGGTCAGTGAATCATTAGCTCATCTCAGGGCTGTGTGGGTAGGATGGTTCCAATAGCTGCAGTGATCAAAACGAACATTTAGAAATTGACCTTATCCATTCGGGTGCTACATCCAGCTAAGTAACATGTTGCACATGTTCCAGAGGGTTAGGGTTAGGGTTAACCAGCTCACCACGGTTGCCTAACCAAATCTTCAGTGGGGACATCAAATAGGTGCAATGATTCTTATTTGTCCTCTGAAGGGAGATTGAAGAAAGCAGGCCTGTGTTCTCTTGAGTCTCAAAAAATGAGAGGAGATGTGGCTTAGACCTACAAAATGCTGCAAGTTAGCTACTGGTAATATGATTCCCCTGGTTGGAGAATCTAGAAAAAATGGATACAAGTTCAAAGTTAGGGCCAAACCACTTAGGGCCAAGATGAGAATTTATTTTCCTTAGAGGATAGTGGATGTCTGAAATTCTCTACCCCAGAGGGATACGGAAGACCAGACATACATTTGTAGGTGGTCAGTCATTGTTGAGGCCTCAGACCCAACAGCCTGTAGTCAGGTTCTTGAGAGCTAGAGGAATCTTTGTTGACCATCTCAAGTGCCCTCAGCCAAAGCGCGGCAGATTCCTCCCCACATGTTGCTAATATCAAACACCTTCACAGGAGCAATAGTGGAGGCAGATGTGGACACAAGACAATCACAACACGTCTGTGCAAGGGTAACTTGTAGCAATCCATGATGTAATGGATTGTAAGTATAACAAGAGCAACATGTAATGACATTGCACTCTTAACATAATAAACATCCCAAGGCAGGTGATTGAGGCTTTAAATGATACAATCTGACATGACAGTATGTACCACTAAGGAATGAAGACCAAAACATCTGTCAACGATATTCTAAAGAATATCTTAAGGTGAAAAAGTATGGTAAAGAAACAGAGAGGTTTAGTGCTTGAGGCTGGTGCAATTGATAAATGGAAACCTATGATGAGATCTTAAAATTGGGAATGGTTAAGAGGCTGGAATTAGATGAGCACAGTGTAAAGACCCATGTAATTTCCTTTTCAGACTATGAACTGGAAAACGGAAGTTGGACCCTGCTACACACCAAAAAAGTACTGCGGGTGCAGTGTGGAGGTCAAGTGGGGTTGTGTGGTATATACTCTACTTGGACATGACAATATTCACCTTCAGGACAGTGAGGTAGATTCTTTGTGAGACAGATTGACACCAGGAGTCTTTAAGTTAAGGAAAAGTTATCTAATGACAGCCTTTACATTGGCTCAGCTGCAGTTTGTTATTGACCTGTAAATGAAGTGCATTTAAAGAAATCTGCAAACAAAAAGCATCTCTGACCATCACTCTTTTTTTTAATTTATTAGATTACTTACAGTGTGGAAACAGGCCCTTCGGCCCAACAAGTCCACACCGACCCACCGAAGTGCAACCCACCCATACCCCTATATTTACCCCTTATCTAACACTACCGGCTACTTAGCATGGCCAATTCACCTGACCTGCACATTTGTTTGGACTGTGGGAGGAAACTGGAGCACCCGGAGGAAACCCACGCAGATACGGGGAGAATGTGCATCTTCCTGTGAGTGAAAAAGCAAAAAAGAAAACCAGTGGTCTCTAAGGAAAGAATTATTTGACGTAAAAAGTTCTTGATCCACCAATCAGCTATTGAGTCAAATACTGAACATTGCTCTGCAGAAAACATCATGTCACCATCACTAAATCAAAAGAACAGTCAGAAACAACTTATGCCATCTAAAGTGGGCTATTTCCCTCATGGAATAAAAGCGGCAGGTCTTATCGGAGTTGAAAGTGGGTTGCACAGCTGTTGCTTTTGGTTGGGATGTGTCCTAACTGAATAGGCAGCGCAGAGAGCCCGAAAGGTTAGTGGAGTCAGGGGTTTGGGTGACCTCAAGTGAGGAAAAATGTTGAATGCAGTTGTGAGAATGGTGGAGCATGAGCCTTGGTGAGAAGTGGGTACAGGAATGGAGATAAGGTCAAGGTGAGGTATCACCAACAAAGATGATGACACTTACACTGGCAGAACGGAGAAGGGCATTGGTTTTCTTCCTACACTTCTAGGTATTCCTCCAGAGAGTAAGACTGCACTAACCCAGGAAAAAGTGAGGACTGCAGATGCTGGAGATCAGAACTGAAAATTTGTTGCTGGAAAAGCGCAGCAGGTCAGGCAGCATCCAAGGAACAGGAGAATCGACGTTTCGGGCATAAGCCCTTCTTCAAGAAACGTCGATTTTCCTGCTCCTTGGATGCTGCCTGACCTGCTGCGCTTTTCCAGCAACAAATTTTCAGCTCTGATCTCCAGCATCTGCAGTCCTCACTTTCTCCTTACTTTCTCCTCGACTAACCCAGGAAGGCAACTACAGTCAGACTGGCATGGTCTGATCTCGTGGCTTACACTGCTCATCCTGGGATCAGAGGAAATCCCACATCAGTATGAGTCCACCTCGTAGGACTTCTGGAACACCATCTGCATGGTGGAGTGCTGACTTCACCCTTTCTGTAAAATCCAGGTTACATGTCAGGAATCATGCAGGGAAGCTTCAGCTTCACAGTGTACAATGGGCTTTTAAAGATGGCAAAAGTGTAGTTTGTACCTTTGAATACGTGATTAGCATGTTGTTCTGGGAATGGTATATCATTAGCTGAAGCCACAATCAGAGCTGAGAGACACCATTGGGTAATTGGGTAGGTAATTGATGTGACACATTTGGTATGATATATCAAGAGGATTCGTTAGGTTTTGTGGCAAAAAAAACCATAAGTTAGAACTTGTTGCAAAAAAAAATCAGCACTTGTATCTTACAGATAATGCATTGAAAACCAAGTTATCAATAAGTGGGGAATATGTTATATTTCCTTTGTACCAGTCCACTTAGAATGTGCTTTGATATTGAGAACATTGGTAGTAGGAATTGTTAAGAAATTACTCATGGAGCAAGTTGACTAAATCTTAGGTAGTGGTTTGGTTGGAGTGAAAATTACAGCTTCATCTTTAATCACAGAAAGTCTGAGTGAGGTTAAAGAGATGGAGCAATCATGTGAAAAAGATCCAGATTTATTTTCATCATGCATTATGGCTAGAGCTGGTTCAATTAAATCCATCACCAAAGGTCAAATGAATACTACAAATGCTGCCAGGACATGACCACCACCAACAAAATGGAATCTATTCACCTCTCCCTTTGATACTCAGTGAGATTATTGTTGAATGACCACCATCAATATTCTGGAGGATTTCACCATTGTCCTGAAGACCAGCTACTTACATACTGTAGCTACAAAGTTCAAGACTCTCAAGGGCAGTAAGGGATGGATCATAAATTTTAGCCTTGACATTTACCTACAAAACATCAATGAATTTAGATAATCCAAGACATTAAGTTTGAGGCAAATTCAGAACCATATTTTATAAAGTAATGGACCCAGTTCAATTTAATATTTTAATTACGTAGCTTTCTGGTAAATACGAGCTTCACTCATCTTTATTTATTGCCTCATCCAATGAATGATATGTTTTCACCTTGATTTTTGTAATAGTCTATTTGTCTGATTGTACACAATATAGCTTAACAACTAATAGAAGGCTTTCACAAAAAATGATTCACATGTAGTTTACACCCAAGAGTAAATGTTTAATCTTAGGCAAAGAGATCCAGATTCTGATTTATTTTAAAAGATTCATTAAAATTAGGAGATGGAAGAACTGACTTTGTTTTGAAGAAAGTTATGTGTTAATTGATTTAGAATGCTGCTTATTTGTTTTGAACATTGTGAATTTTCTCAACTGTTCTGCTGGAGCTTGTGTGCAGAGTTTTCAGAGCATGTTGTTGATTCTGAATTGATTTGATGCCTCCTCAGTAAGATGGAAGAGCTTAATAAAATAAAAATAAACTTTGTATTTGCAAAGCTACAACCAGGGCAGGAAAAGTATCAAGGACAAGCTGCATAAATTGTAATGTTTGTGATGATACACTTTTACAGACATATATGTCCAGGTTAATGCTTTCTTCACTTGTTAATATATATTTTCAGTATAAGTTTATGCTTATTACAATTTTGGATAATGAGGCTGTACATTGAATATTCTTTCGTAAACCAATTGTGTCAAGAACAGAATTCTGAAGTGTGTGCCAATTTGCTAGATGTTGCAGATAACTTTTATGCTCATTTTCATAAACTGGTTATTCATTTCTACAGTTTAACACTTCCGTTTCACATACTAATTGCAAGCAACAAATGTGACATTGTGGGGAAGCTCAGTGTATTCATAACCTGTCAAGTCTGACTCAATGCGATGTCAAGAGTTTAGGCTTACTTCACTTGTGTACCTTTAACTGTACTCAGAAGACAAAACACATTATGCCATCTGCTTATTAGTGGGTTTTGAGAAGAATTGTAACTCAGGTTGAGGTTTTGGATGTAGGTTTGCTCGCTGAGGTGCAATGTTCATTTTCAGATGTTTCGTCACCGTACTAGGTAACATCTTCAGCGAGCCTCCGGACGAAGCACTGCTGATGATTCCTGCTTTCTATTTATATCTGTCAACAAACATATTGACTTGGACCCGATTTACCACCCGCTGAGAAAAAGAACAGGAAATGACATCACCATAGGAAATGACATCTCCACAGGAAATGCCATCACCAACCCAATGGAACCCAAACATATAAATAGAAAGCAGGAATCATCATCTGTGCTTTGTCTGGAGGCTCACTGAAGAGGTTACCTAGTATGTTGACAAAACGCCTGAAAATGAACCTTGCAGTTCAGCGAGCGAACCTATATCCAGAACCATCTGCTTATGATTAGAATTAAATTCCAAAGTGGAATTAGAATAATGTTGCCCACAACATCACACTCCACCAGCCCTCAGAAATCTTGCTTTAGTGCAACACTTACCCACATTCAATCCAATATTATCACACATATTTCCTGCTATCAAGAGCTGCCAGAAAATTGCTGAAAGTTTAGTAGAATAAGGAAATCCTGCTCTTTCTCTTTTCATTATAAGTTCTGCAATGTGTTCTTATTCCAACAATGAAATTACCGATGATGTATCGCTGAACTTTCCTCTTGGTAATCAGAGGCACCAGATATACTATTCTTCGCTTGTGTCCTCCTAATGACATATCAATAGCGCTGAAATTAAATCCACTCATATTCTAACTCATTCTTCTTCTGGATCTCGCAACCACTCACCTTTCTGTCCAAATACCCAACTTGCTTAATGTTACTCTGCCTCCAATATATCAATGTCTGTAGTCCTGAATCTCAGTGCTGCTATCCTTGCATCACTGATACATCACGGCCTCTCTTCTATCCGTTACATCAGTCTCCCTGGGATATCAATACCTTTATCTCTACACCTCTAATATGTCAGGATTTCCTCTCTGTTGCATTTCTGTCTCTGATTCTTGACTGAAGACAGGTTTTTATCTTAATCACTGCATTTCCTATGCATCAATATATTTGTCCTTTCCTAGTTGTGCTCTTCATCCCATTCCTTTTTGTATGTAGCTTTTCTACTATTTAGCATGACTGGAAACAGTGATAGAGCTGGTTTTCAATAGTGGAAATGCATCTTTTTTCATTCATTCATGAGATGTGGATGTCACTAGCAAAGTATGTATTGTTACCTATTCCTAAATATCCTTGAAAGGCTGGTACCCACTTAAAATACAGCATGTAATGTAGTAATATCTATAGTGCTATTAGCATGACTGCCAGGAACATCCAGTTCATCCAAGTCAGGATAGTTTGTGATTTTTGAGAGAAGTTTGCACATCATGGTATCATTTTCTGCATTTGTCTTTCTAGTTGGTAATTGTTGAGATGACTGTGTTGACAAAATAACTTTGGCAAGTTGCTGCAAAACAGAAATTCATGCAAGCAATTCATGATTTCACCTTGACTATACAATCTGATATTAAATTTCATGTTCCATGTAATTCTGCTTCAAAACAATTGTTCTATCCTTTTGTCGTGCTGCATAAATAGGATTTTCCATCAATGGCCTTTTATGCATTTTCCCAAGGAAAAGGAAACCTTGTAACATACTTGTGAAATAAACCATTTCTTACTTCATGTTATTCACTTTATGATTAAAGACTAATCATCGGACCTCACATTTCTCACTAAAACCATGTACAGCTGTTGGTAAGTTGTTAGAAAAAAAAATCTGTATTTTGTACATTTTAAGCGGCATTAGTTTATATTTCCAATACATAGGAACATAGGACCCGTGAGGAGTAGGCCATTCAGCCCATTGAGTCTGTGCCATCATTTAATAAGATTGTGGCTGATCTGGTTATGATTTCATATCTGCTTTCCCACCTACAGTCCATAAACTTTGTCTCTCTTGTCTAATAAATGAATAATCATACAAATAAATAAATGAATATAAATAGTGTGGACATGAAATTGCATTCTAGAACATTTTGTATTAGTGTAACCTCATCACAAGCTTCCTGTAGCCATACTGAATGTTTGGTAATACAGTCTGTTTCTCTATAGCGTAATAGTTGCATTCTCGTGCGATCTTGCATTATAGAAAATCGCACAATAGAATTAACGGAGCCTATGAGAAACACAGAGTTAGAGGCAGTCCGCCAAAACTAATCAGTAAAAGTCGAAAGAAAAATAGTTGTTGGACTAACACAAGTGATAGCACAGTCTAAGTCAGTGTTAAAATCGGATATTTTAATGTAATCATATGATTAATTTAACAATTTATCCTGAAACACTGAAAGGTAACTTTTGAGTTTGCTGAGTTACAGTACAATACAATGCTGAGTTGCATTCTTGCAAATTTGTCCTTCCATTTTCATGGAAAACATAGCGAGATTCCAAAAACGAGGAACGGAAATTACTGAGTAATACACTGTACCTTTCAGGAAGCACTTCCCCATAAAGCACACGAGCCGACTGACCAGGTGATGTCAACACGAGCCCAGTCCTCCGTGCACCATGGCACCTAGTGCGGGGGACAGAATCATGTAATAGCCGACGGGAGTTTGAGTTTTTAAAAAAATCGCTCTCCAATTCACCAATCTCGATTCAGCCAAATTGCATTGACAAACATGCATTACAGGAGAATGAACTGTAGTCCAATATAAGGAATATGTTAATTGCAAGATTCAGGGACCAGACAAGATGCTTGTTAGAATGAAGAACAATTATGGCTGACAGACGTGTGTCATGCTTGCAACTTGCTCAAAATGAAATATTTCTTTTCTAATAATGGCTCAAGAGAAATAATGTTCTATCTCTTTGTATCCACTAAGGATAATATGTGTTGCCAATAAATAACTCTTTTCAACCATGCAACCTGCATCCAATTATTCACCCTTATGAGTATTATAAGGCTAGACTGTAGCAGAGTCAAAAGTGCTGTGATTAGATGTTTCCTTGGGGATAGGTCTAGTCAACTCACACCATAAGTAGTGTCTGTAAGTACTTAGTTATGAGGGATAGCACAAATAAATTTAAAATGTACTCTGTGCTTCTGACAATGTACAGAGTGATCCCTGAAGTGCAAAAGCCACAGTCTGGCTAATCCCATATTTGGTAATAAGGCATGAGATGAGGTAACACTCTAGTTATCCAGTCTCTTATGTGGAAGAAATTCACTGTTTAGACTCATTCTGCATCATACATGAGCCCTCAGGCAATCTAATATCACAGTGGGGTCTTTTCATCAGTGGAACTTTGGGTCCAATCCAGTCAGACGGGGAAAAGTATTTTCTGTTTGGCAGCTGTTGTTGGTTCTTTAGTGAATAGATTGGGGAAAATCCTCAAACCAGATCCCCTGAGCATAGATTCATATACATCCCCTTGCACCAGTCAAGTTGAGACTCATTTGGCAATCTCACTTGGAGAGGTCACACAACAATCGATTCAGTGGGATTTCATGACATCTTTATTGGCGCAGTAGGTGGTGCTGATGTTAAATGAAATCCAGAGCCATTGTCAAAGTGATATAAAGGAGTTCAACATTGTAATTACCCAGCTCTGGTTGTTTGCTGAACTCATATTGGGCTGAATTTTAACTTTTCAATTTGATGTCAGGAAGGAGTCTGGCAGTGCATGGGGATGGCAGACATTTCATCAACACATTTGTTGGTGGCTTTTTAACATAGCCACTATCCTTGCACATGACATGAAGGTTTTCAGTTCTGTTAGCATGAACATGTAAGATGACAGCCTGTTTTAATCTATTTCATTTGAACAACTTAAAAGGACCACTGAGATAAAACCAAGCATTTGGAAGCTGTTTTAAAGTGTGATAACAATTCTATAAGGCAATGGCACTGAAAGTGCCAATGTTAATGAAATCGTTTCATCTAACCAGGTGATATCACACTAACTTTGGGTAGAGTCATAAATAGTCTTCTAGAAAGTTCTGATTGAAGCCAACATGATATTCGTGGATTCTAATACAGTCACTTCTTCTATAACACAATAGTTGCGTTCTTGTGCACCCCCACATTATTGAAAAATTGTGATTTAGAAACAGTGCTTAAAGTATTAAAGATATAATTGCGTTACAGCCAACACACATTTTAAAAGTTTGTGCTTTAGAAAAATCGTCTTCAATTCGTCAATTGTATTACAGTAAATTTGAGTTGACAAAACATGCATAATAGCAGAGCGACCTGTAATCATAATAATGCATCAATAGTAAATGCTAACTGTCCATCTCATTCAATAATCTAGACTTTGTTTAATAAGCCAAGTGCCTCTACTTTTTCAGACTCTCTAGTGGTCCAGACTGTGTCACCGAAAATGGAACAGGATCTTAGACTCAGCATTGGTAGCAGTGAACTATTACAACCACAGTAACCACTTCCCAAAGCACAGTACAGCAATAATTTACAGCAATACACCCGCAATCAAGGAAGTCTGCACCATGTGCCACTGATGCCTCTGTAGATTGAAACTGCAAGTTTTTGGGATTGCATGGAGGTTTGTTTCCTTTCAGATGTGAGGAAGAAATATAGTTCAGAGAACAAAAAAGCAAAGAACCAGTCACACAGTATGGTGCAACACTCCTGGAAATGGTGCCATAAGAAGTTTAGAGACTGAATCAGCACAAAGGATGTGAGTGGCAGTGCGTATTAAATGTGCTTCACATCCTCCTCCTCTCATTGTGCACTCCCAGGTCTCCTCCAACACATTATTCCTCACACAAACACATTCTGTAGGTGCCATGGCACTCTTCACACCCCCAAATGGCTATCCATCACTTGACATCACATTACATAAAGGGTGAGTGTCAGTGGCACTCATTTATCATTTACAAGTTATTTAACTAACACCAGCACTCTCACTCATCAGTTTCCTTTCCCTGTTCATAGTAGAAGAGAACAGAGAATACCAGGAAGAGGCAGAGAAGGAAAAGTGATTCTCCAGCCATTTCCATAACTGCTAGCTGCTGAGAGGGAGTTTCTGAACATAAGCTGAGTCTCAATATCACTGGCTGTCAGAGAGATGGAATTTCCAATTATTTGGTGGCAGATTTAAATGCGACACTCATTCATGTAGAATTGGTGTCAGCAGCAATTGAAGCATGTTAAAAACACAAAGATAAGGAGCACAGATTTAGGTTGAAAATTATAAATCATGCCTTTCATCTCCCACAGGCCCCGCAACCATTCTGAAGGTGATGGTGAAGCTGGAGCAGGGTGAAGACTCACTCATTCTGAGGATGCATTTTAAGGACACATTCACACCATCCATCAGCTCCTACTGGCAAGACAGGTCAGTGCTCTCTCTCTCTCTCTCTCTCACATTGTTTCTCACACAAAATAAGAATGAGTTGTGTAAATAGGGCACCAGTGGAGAAAATAAAGAGGGCACAGGACACTCCAAACATTGCTAGAAAATGATGTTGTGCTTCAGGGCATCAACTATCCTGGACGATCAGCACCAATGCTGTGTGAGGTCCCCTGTCAACCTTGCCAGCCGTGCTGTCTATGAATAGACAAAGATTAGAAAAGGCTATCTTTAACAAGCGCCATGCTGTCTCAGACATTGTGATGACTATTATGTCCATGATTAGAGTATCGACCAGCAAGAATCATCTGGTACAACAATCAAGTCAATGTATCTTGGCCCTTACCAATAGCCTGCACAGTCAGAATGTCACCATAAACAGGATCCATGATAATTGGACCTTGACCATTCACCACTCACTGAAATGCAGCAAAGTGCTCTCCAGCTCAGTGCAAATAGGAAAACATGAGTTTGTCATGAGAGCAAAGATGCTTAACAAGGACAGGATAGTGAGAACTCTGCTCAATGTAAAGAACTTCTTGCCTGCTCTCAACTTGACGTCAGTTTGCTGCCTCCTGTTTCATTACTGAGTTTGCTCTTTATGGATGCAGGTTTTGTATGATTCACCCCTAGGATATGGGTGTCACTGAGTGACCCAGCATTTATTGCCCTATCCCTTGATGCCTTTAAGAAGATGATGGTGAACTGCCTTCTTGAACCACTGTAGTCCATATGCTGTAAGTAGATCCACAAGGAATTCCTGGATATTGACCCAGCTACAGTGAAGGAACACTGATATATTTCCAAGTCAGGATGGTTGTGCTTTGGTGGTGAGCTTATTGGCTTAAACCCAAAAAGACAAAAGCATTTGAGCAGCCTATCTCTACCTCTGCTGAAGCTACAAGAGGTGGACCATGTAGAGGTAGTCCAAAAAGGAAGAGACAGGAATTGTAGTGACAGAAGGGCATAAATATGAATTTTTAACACTATTAGACCATTATTCTTCTGTTCGATTTTTCTATACAATGAAAGGTCTCTATTTACTACATTTTTACTGGCTGGTAAGTAATCTGCTTTGTGAATAAATAGTTACTGATAGACAATGGATGTCTATAAAAGATGTCTGTGTTAACTGTGGGATTTCCCTATGCTAGGATGGCAGGTCGGGGAGTTCTGGCTGAGAATTTGACTATCAGACTGATGCACTGTAACAGCTGAGGGGAACTGTGCCTGAATCAGACTATTGCAGGCATCCTGTAGCTGTGAGTGTGGCTACACATCACCTTCTTCCACATCATGTTCTTTCACCTCCTGTGCCTCAAATTACTCCCGATGCTTCTCTAAAGAAGAGGCAGTCAGCATCTTCTTCCTGAACTTGCAGTCCTCACTGCTGTGCCATGCTGTGCAAGGTGCAGCAGGCAACTAACTTTCTGCATACCGGCCTGGTGTACACTGTAGATCTGTCAAGGTACATAATCCACTTCAGCAGCATCTCGATTACTAGCTCAGTGACAGCTCTGGTGGTCAGATGTTATCCATTGTAACTTCCATGGGCATCAGTGTCTGGGGTCCTAATGGTGGCCACGACCAGAACATCAGTGGATCACCTTTGTCTCCAATGAGACATCCCGTAATTACACTTCGAGGTTGGAAAACGTTGTCTATCATTTATTCGGCTGTCTCAAATCCAATTCTCTTCTCACTCTGATTTTCCTGGTGAGTTCAATGAAGTCTGCAAATCTTACATATGTGCAAATAAATTCAAACATCCCATTTAAAACAATTGGCAATCCAATCTTTGTATATTTGGATTGCTAAGTGTACAGGGACTTCCTCACACACAGGTTGCATTAAGGTTAAGTCTAATATAAAAAAGGTTTTTCCAAGTTTATTATTAAAGTATTTAAGAAATGCTTATCTTAAAGTCTGAGGAAAAATATCAACAAACAACAATAGACTGTCACCCAACTTAATATCTGTCTTGAATCTTACAAATACTGGTTAATTGAGGAATACATCTTGGAGAGTTTATTTGGCTAAAGTACTCCCATTTTATTATGGTAAGCATAATACATCCAGCTTAGAGTAAAGCTGATGTATGATTGTGCTCATCCTAATTGATATTTTATGATCCAAAGTATGCTTTAGTTGTTCAAAAATTTTTAGATGTTAATATTTATCTCAATTTAGTCTTGACTGGATATTAATTCCCTTGAAGAAAGTGGAACTGATATATGTGTGGGATCAACAGATATTTTTGCTGCCAACATTATACCTCACATTCAAGGTTACATATCTTTGTCCAAAACAAAAACAACGTTGATATCCAGGAAGGAAAAGGAAGCTATGAGAAGAGAAAATACTAAACAATAGAAGCCACCATTGACTAAAGAAGTAATCAATGAAGAGTTAACTAATAAGTAAAATGGCAGATAGAATATGGTAGGAAACAAAGAAAGAAGTAGAAAGGATAACTAAATAAATTGAGAGAGGAATAACAGTTTTGTTAGTCAAGACTAAACTCTGCTTAACAGAATTTGTGTCATCACCAAGGAATGTGACTGATACATACAAAAATGAAAATTAGAGCTCCATATGATGTGAGAGTTGGTCATAGGTTCTATCAGCAGACTTTCTTAACTGATCTCAGCTGGACAGTAGAATAGTGCTAACATTGACAAATTATGAATAAGCGGATGGAAAATTAGTTTGGAATCTAGCTGTCCAATTACCTAAATTGGAACATTTGCTTTCTAGGCGGCATATGGATATGGATTAGGACAGACTGTACATATTGTGATGCTCTTAGTGGAACAGTCAGTCAAAAAAAAATCACTCTAACAAACTCTTGAATAGGCCAAAGAAAAATAAATGTCTGAATTTTACATGCTACACTGAGTAGATAAATTAGAGCAAGGCACTATAGACGGTAGATGGTGGGCCCAAATGCCCCTGTACATACCATTTCTTCCACAGGGGAGTCATCAGCTTGATCACCTGCCTTTAAGCGGTCATCAATTGTCCAATTAATCATCTCATCCTGCTGCCACTCTAATATAACAATTGGTGGAAGATGACTCTGTCCAATATGTTGCCCAGCAAGTTTAGCACTTCCGACTAGTGGGTCCTTGTATTAATCAGAGGTCCTTGTATTAATCAGAGGTCACCTAGAACAGTTTTGTCTTTCCATGATGTCCCTCACTACCACTCCATGCCTCACTGGGGCTGGTTAACCTGGCCTCAGCAAGAGTTTGGACTTAGGTCCATATGTGGGTCCATTACTGACCACTACCTCCTGCCTTAACTGCAGCACTAGCAATGAAAACTGCTTTAGCTTGGCATTGCGAGTCTAGAGAGCATCCAGTCTCCAAATACCCAGCAGCTCTATGAAGCAGGTGGATCGAAAGGATAGTTCATAGCAATTAAAGGGCCATTGCCTGAAAAATTAAGCAGGGCCAGCTAACTAACAGGAGGGAGGCTGACATGGTGAGGGGAACCTCCCCCTGGTATATATCATAATGGGGCCATAGAATAACTCGGAAATGATGGAGTCTATTAGGGATTTAAAAAAGTGGGAAACTGTCAATGTACCCTGAGAAATAGGTGAGCTTTTAAATTATTCCTTTGTATCTGTGCTCACTGTAGAGAAGGGCATTTAAGGTATAGAAAAATTGGGGAAGAGGACTGTGATATATTTTAAAAAGTTCAACTGAGAGGGAAGAGTGGTTTTAGTGGGCTTCAGAGAGGCCAGCTCCAGACGAGATGCATCCCAGACTGGTGTGGGGGGTATGGGAGAAGATTGCAGACCCCTGTCATTAACTTTCAAATCCTCTCTGGACATGGGATAGGTGCTAGAAGATTAGGGGAATGCGAATGTGATAACATTATTCAAGAAGGGTTGTAAGGATAAATTAGAGAACTATATGAGAGTGAATCTAATATCAGTTGTAGGTAAAACCTTTGGAAAAATTTCTGAGGGACAGAATGAGTCTCCAATGGAGAGGCAAGAATTAATCATGTATAGTTAGCATGGTTTTGTCAAGGAGAAACCATCAAAGCATTGATTAAGATTTTTGAGGAGGTGTCGATGAGGGTAGTGCAGTTAAGATAGTCTACGTGGACTTCAAGAAGGCTTTTGACAAAGTGTCTCTTGAGGGGTCAGTCCAAAAGGTGAAAGGCCATGGGATCTAGTGTACTTTGGTGAATTGGATCCAAAAATGGTTTTGTGGCAGGAAGCAGAAGATGCTGGTCAAAAGGTGATTTTGTGACTGGAAACCATTGTATTATGGTGCACAAAATCAAAAAGTGTGGCACTGGAAAAGCACAGCAGGTCAGGCTGCATTTGAGGAGCAGGAGAGTCAATGTTTCGGGCATAAGCCCTTCATCAGTTCTTCACCACAGGTTTCAGTGTTGGGTCCCTTGCCCTTAGTTGTGTGCACTAATGGTCTAGACATGAATGTAGGAGATTTGATCAGTGAGTTTGCAAATGACACAAAAATAGTTAGTGAGGTAAATAATGAGGAGGAAAGCCTCAGACTTCAGAATGATATAGGCAGGCTAATCAGATAGTTGAACAATGACAAATGGAATTTAATCCTGAAATGGTGATGCATTTTGGGGAGACCAACAAGGCAAGAGAGTACACATTGAATGGCAGGACGCTAAGAAGTGCAGGGGATCAGAGGGATCTTGGTGTGTATGTCCATAGATCCTTGAAGTTAACAGGACAGGTAGATAAGGTAATTAAGATGGCATATGGGATCTTTGACTTTATTAGTCAAGGCATTGAATACAAAAGTAGAGACATTATGCTGAAGCTTTGTGGGCGGCACGGTGGTACAGTGGTTAGCACTGCTGCCTCACAGCGCCAGAGACCCGGGTTCAATTCCCGACTCAGGCGACTGACTGTGTGGAGTTTGCACATTCTCCCCGTGTCTGCGTGGGTTTCCTCCGGGTGCTCCGGTTTCCTCCCACAGTCCAAAGATGTGCACATCAGGTGAATTGGCCTTGCTAAATTGCCCGTAGTGTTAGGTAAGGGGTAAATGTAGGGGTATGGGTGGGCTACGCTTCGGCGGGTCGGTGTGGACTTGTTGGGCCGAAGGGCCTGTTTCCACACTGTAAAGTAATGACTGTGTGGAGTTTGCACGTTCTCCCCGTGTCTGCGTGGGTTTCCTCCGGGTGCTCCGGTTTCCTCCCACAGTCCAAAGATGTGCAGGGTCAGGTGAATTGGCCATACTAAATTGCCCATACTGTTAGGTAAGAGGTAAATGTAGGGGTATGGGTGGGTTTCGCTTCGGCGGGTCGGTGTGGACTTGTTGGGCCGAAGGGCCTGTTTCCACAGTGTAATCTAATCTAATCTAATCTGTATTGTGTATTAATCATCCTACGGCTGGAGTACAGAATGTAGTTTTGGTGGTCACATTACAGAAAGGATGTGATTATACTGGAGAAATTGTAAAGGAGATTCAATAGAGGGTTACCTGGCCTGGAACATTTCAGCTGTGAAAAGATATCAGGCTGAGAGGGGAGCTGGTCGAGATACACAAAAATATGACAGGTATACAGAGGACAGATTGGAAGAATCTTTTCCTCATGTAGAAGGGTCAATAACCAGTGAGTATAGGTTTAAAGTAAAGGGCAGGATGTTTACAGGAGATTTAATTAAGGGGTTTTCACCAGGAGATTGGTGGGTATCTGGAACTCACTGTCTGAAAGGGTGCAAACCATCACAACATTTAAGAAACATTTAGATGAGCACTTGAAATATCATAGCATGCAAAGCTATGGGTCAAGTGCTGGAAAATGGTACTCGAGTTGATAGATACTTGATGACAGGTGGAGACACAATGGGCCGAACGGCCTCTTTCCATGCTGTAAAACTCTATGATGCTTTATCAAAGAATAAATTGGGTGAAGGATATGATCAAATATAAAAAGTTAATTAAGAACATCAAAAAAACTTAGTTTAACTTTAGCTTTAAAATAAATCTATAGAAATCTGTACAGGGAGACTAGAAGGAAAGCAAAAACCACAGCAGCTATCAAAGTTCCATGATTTGAAATTTTAATGCCATTACTCATTGAGGTTATTTCAGCTTAAAGTTGCTTGCTAAGCAAAATTCCTCTTTCACAAAATTCAATCATAGGTTTCCAAGTTTTAATTTTGATTAATGTAACAATATATCCCACAACGGAATTGTTTAATCTTATTTTATAGGTATTAAGTTTGACTGCCTGATACAGGGGATGATAAAAGCATTGATTCAGCTGCATCTGGAAACCCAGAGGGCTGGGTTTTTTTTTCACATACAAGTGCATCTGAAGCAGTTCATTGTGTTAAATCTGTTTGAAAAACATAAAAGTGACATCCCTTTGTGTGTTATTCTATCTGTACCTTGTACAATGGAATAAATGTGGAGCAAAATGCATGCCATTTTGGGTTCACCAATTCATTCCCAAAATTTCAATATAGTGTGCAAGAGTGGAGTGGCTGATGTTGGTCGTACTGAAACAAGTTGTTTTCAGATGTGAAAAGTCCTGATAAGTCTTCCTTTTAAATGTGCATGATTCAGAGAATAAAGGAAGATCATACACAGTAGGACAAGGAGAGAAATAAGTGCTCTCAGCAAAAGTTCATTCGACCACAATTTTCTTACATGGACTTTTGTGAAGATCAATGCTTTAATTCAACATGGAGGATGGAAAACTGGTTTAGCCGTAAATGCTATCAAAAATCAAAGTAAGGACCACAGTACCTTTGGCTGTTAAGATCCCCAGCTTCATAGACATCAATCTTCAGTCAAATCAATTCACCCCAACTGATATCAAGAAATGGAAGACTGCACTGAATATTGCAAAAAGGCTACAGACTGGCAATGTTCCAGCAATAGTACTAAAGATATGTTCCAGAACTAGCTGAGCCCTTAGCCAGGGTTTTCCAGTACATTTACAACACTGGGCTCTACAGGACAAATTGGAAAATTGCACACATATGTCCTGCCCACAGAAGTAGGACAATTCAACCCAACTAATTGCTGCCCAAATAGTTTACTCTTAGTCATCAGCAAAGGCATGGAAGAGGTCATGACCAGCAATAACCTGCTCAGTCTGAGTTCCACTGTGGCCAGCTGCTTGCTTCATTACAGCCTTTGTTCAAAACTGGGCCAAACAGTTGAACTCAAGAAGTCAGCTGAGAGTAATAGCCTTTGATATCAAGGCAGCACTGGACTGAGAGTGATTTAGAAGAACCCTAGCCAGCAGCATCCACTTTATATATTTTAAAATAAAAACACAACTTTGTCATTTTCCTTTTATGGCTCTGGCTTTCACCAGGTTGCTACATGAGGGGAAAGCAACCAGTCACACTCTGGAGTGCACTGTTGCTAAAGGAAGTTTACTGATGCTTTCTTTCTAAAGAGAAGTAGCCTCATCACATTCTTTCTTGCCAGAGACAAGTAGGTGCAATCACCACGTGTGTTAGTTCAGTTTGCTGGCTTTCTCATTGTCCAGGGTGTCAGCCCATTGTTTTGTATGCACTTCATATGAGCTGTGCTACTTTCAAAACCAAAAAGGCTTTCGATATGCATTTGCTGTGCACCCACAAAAAAAAACATGCAATGCAAGTAGATATCCTGGCAAAAACCATCATCTCTTCATGTTGCAACACTTTTGTGTGCCAGCTGCCTAATAATGTTGACCACTGAGTAACAAAGGATGATTCATCCCCCCAGCAATATGCTCAGCAGGCCTATAGAGAAAGCCATATAGACACAAGAAGCATTCAAGCACATAATCAATGTGCTCAGAGAATGCTTCCTGCTGGACGGCTCTGGAGTCAATTAAGGCGTCCAAGCCTCCCTCACTACCCATTGTATGAGTCTTTGTCTCTCCTACTACAATGTATTTGTAGTTGCAGCATTCTGGTTGAAGACCACCGACTTTCAATTGCAAACATAGTAAATAGGCTTTGAGGATGATCTGGGGAACAAAGGACTGAAAAGGTTAGTTTCCAAATGTTCTCAATCTTGGCTTGGCATGTTGAGCTGGCTGCCTGAAGGTAACTTCAAGAACGCTGATGGAGTGATAGGGTGGGAACACAAATTCTACTGTCGTAGCATCATCATAAATGTTGACCTAGCCAGTGATGTTCACATCCTATGAAAGTCTGAAGAAAGAGAAAAAAAGATAGTAAATTTATACACAATGATGTGATTTCCACTGTCTCAGAGCAGTGCCTGAGCTACCTGAATATATTGAATAGCCGATCATTCCAATGCTGTGATGCCACAGAAGCCTATTTGAACACTGGTGGCCAGCAAACAGCAATGATAATTTAAGTTACAATGGAATTCAGAAAATTATAAGTATGTGAAACAAGGGTTTTAAAATCATCATTGAGTGATTTCAATCTAGATGAAGACTGTAAACTGAATGAGTACTTACATGGTGCAGGACATAGTCTTGGAATGCATGTGAGATGGTTTTCTAGAGCTGTACATTGAGGAACTAACTAGGAGACAGATTATTTTCGATCTAGTATTGTGCTGTGTAAAATGACTAATTAATAACCTTGTTGTAATGTTTTTTGAGAAGTCATCTGAATAAGATAGAATGTTGTGTTTTAGAGTGATATAATTCAAGGGGGTCTTGAATTTCAACAAAGGGAATTGAAGATATGAGGAGCAAATTGGCTAAGATGGATTTGAAACTACATTGAAAGTTATGTTGGTAAACAGTTAACAGCTGACATTTAAAGAAGTAATCCATAATTTATAACACAATTATTTCTGAAATCTGCAGGAGACTATCCAAATATAGTTAGTGAAATAATCAAGGCTTATGTTAGATCAAAGAAAAAGACATAAAAGTTGCCAAAAAATAAAACTACACCTGTCGATGAAGAACATTATAGTATTCTGCAAAGGAGGGTTGACAGAAAGATTAAGAAACAGAAAATAAAATATGATGACAAACTAGTAAGAAAATAAAAATAACTATCAAATGTTCTATAGGCATGTAATACAATAAAGATTATCAGAAGGAAATGTGTATTTATCATGGGGAATAAGGACATGGCAACAGAGTTAAACAAACACATCATGCCAGTTTTCAGAGAGGAAAATACTAAAAGAACTCTCAGAAATAATGGAGAATCAAAGGGCTTGGATATGTAAGGAACTGCAAGATACTTCTTTAGTTCAAAAAATGTCTTCGAGAAATAAAATGGCATGTAATTCCCATGGAACTACATCCCAGGGTGTTGGAAATGATGTCTACAGAAGAATAGATGTTTTGATGATCATTTTTCAAAAGTATAGCTATACAATGATCCAAATCTATTTCTGTCTCAATAATTAGATTAGATTACTTACAGTGTGGAAACAGACCCTTCGGCCCAACCAGTCCACACCCACCCGCCACCCAACCAAACCCATTATCCTACACCTAACACTACAGGCAATTTAGCATGGCCAATTCACCAAATCTGCACATCTTTGGACTGTGGGAGGAAACCGGAGCACCTGGAGGAAACCCACACAGACACAGGGAGAATGTGCAAACTCCTCACCTGAGGCGGGAATTGAACTTGGGTCTCTGGCGCTGTGAGGCAGCAGTGCTAACCACTGTGCCACCCATGATTGCTTACAGTGTGGAAACAGGCCCTTCGGCCCAACAAGTCCATACTGACCCGTTGAAGCGCAACCCACCCAGACCCATTCCCTCTTCAATATTAAACAAAAATAGTTTATGAAACAAGCTTCAACAATGCAATCATAAAATGATACATATTTTTACAGTAAGTTATATCATAATAGTGAATTATATTGTAAAGGCAATTATAATTAAAACTTACTTTAAAAACTACACTTACCTTTGGAGGAATTCCCCTTGAGCATGTTTATGCAAGGAGCTTTACCAGATGTGGCAGTCCATCCCAGGCTGAGAGGTGGGTTTGGATTGAAACCAAACCCTTTCTTTTACGCAAATTCCTGGATTCTAATATTTAAAGATCACGCAGCCATTCAGACAGCTTCTGAGAGTGGCTTGTTTTGTAAAGAGAGCAGGGAAGCAGGATGTGGAAGATAGGGTGGCCCATGCAGACAGTACAAGTGGTAGATGATTGAAGGCTAGGTTGTCCAATGAAGTCGGGGTGGGAGGTTGAGTTAGGGTGGCAGGTGGGTGAGGGGAAGCATGGCAGGTGGGTGAAGGGTGCAGGGTGGTAGGTGGGTGAAGAGTGCAGAGTGGTAGGTGAGTGAGGAAGTGGAGGGTGGCAGGTGGGTGAGGAACAGGGTGCCAGTGGATGAGGGGCTTATGATGGCAGGTTGGTGGAAGGTAGGGGGCCAGGTGGGTAGTGGCTTCAGATGTCAAATATCACAATTTATCAAGGTCATGCATTGGAAATGAAGCCCACTATTCTGAGAGTCATTACAAATATGAAAACATTTAGTCAAGCTATTCAAATTCCCTAAGTTCCCGGGTGACAATCTCAAGTTCATAGAAAATGCTCACCAAGTTTGTGCCTGTAAGAAGAAAGTAAATGTTTATTGTGAATACATTGTCTTTGACTAATGGCAAAAAAAAAGGATATATGAATTGCTAACTTGGAACTCTTTAAATTCAACATCTTCTACCTTTTTTGACCTTAACAATCAGAAGACACACAGAGACAAGAAAAACAGGAATATTAGTCGTGGGAAAAAGCAAAAAAGGGAAGCACAGTTTGATGTCCCCAGTCTAGATCTGTTGCTTGCATTTGATTCCTTTCAAGTATCTAATGTTGACATAGGATTGCTGACACACTGATTGTCATTTACTCATTGAGAATTCAAATATTTGATGTCTCTGGAAGTTTTTAATTATGTCTTCAACAGTGTATTTGCAGAGAAGCTTGGAAGAGGCTAGCTCGCATTACTGGAGACTTTCCGGTATCAACTCACAGGAAAGAGACACAGAGACAGTGTCTCTTCACAGTCTCAGTGTTCCCGATGGACGGGACCCACACAAGTCATGGCCACCTGAACTGGAATCAATCAAAATGTCATTGTTCACCAGTTATCTTTACGTACAGAATCCATTTGCTCAATTCTGTCTGCTTCTTAAATGTTGCAATTGTACCAGATCCTCTGCCAGCTCATTCCTTGCTCGTACTACCCTCTGTGTGAAAAAGTTGCTCCTTAGGTCTCTTTTATATCTTTCCCCTCTCACCCTAAGCCTATGCCCTCTTGTTCTGGACTCCCTGACCCCAGGGAAAAGACTTTGTCTATTTATCCTATCCATTCTCCTCATGGTTTTGTAAACCTCTATAAGGTCACCCCTCAGCCTATGTTTCAATATCCTCAGCATTGACTACATTTTTGTTTATTTGTTCATGGGATATGGACATCACTGGTCAGGCCTGCATTTATTGTTCATCCTTCATTATTAAGTCTCATTTGTCCATGTCTTTAGTCATCTCACTTTTAAACAGAAGATTTCTTCTTTTTAAACCGTGATCCCTTGTTCCAAGTTCCTCCAAGGCATGAAGCATCCTCTCAGCATTTACTTAGATGTACATCGACTGAGCCTTATATGCATCAATAAGGATCCCATCACATTCTTCTAAACTCAAATAAGTATTGGTTCAACTTGCAAAACCTTTCCTCACAATAAACCTCCCTCCCAGGAATCATCCTAGTGATCATTCCCCAAATTGCTTTTGATTGAATTATATACCTACTTAAGTAAGGAGATAAAAATTGTGCACACTACTGTAGGTATTGCCTCAGCAATACCTTGCACTGTTGTTGCAAATTGCCTCTACTTTTATAATCCATTCCCCTGTGGATAAAGAACAACATTTCATTTACCTTCCCATTTACTTACTGCATCATATGTGCAATGTGGTTGGTACTCAACTGCCCTCTGGACAATTTGGGATGGGTAATAAATGCTGGTCTAGCCAGTGACATCTGAATTAATTCAAAACACCTCCATGATTTACATATGGAAACAGTCTGATCTGCAGTCTTTCTCAATTTAAAAATTATTACGCTTTTCTATTCTTCTTGCCAAAGTGGACAACCACATATTTTCCAAATTGCATTCTTTTGGCCAAATTTTAGCTGACTCACGTAACCTATCTACATGACTTCTCAGATGCTTTGGCTCAGGAGTGTTGAGCTCGTTCCAATCAAAATGGCAAAAATTCTTAAGAAGTGGAAAGTCTTCCCCCATGCATGTTATTCCCTATTTTTGCTGGGGTGGGTCTACAAAAGTTCTGGATTCACACAGTAACAGATTATGTGCAATAGCTGGTCAATTAAATGGACACATGGCTTCAGTTCAATTGGATCCTGCTGTCTGGAATCTTATGCAGTGCAAATCAATTCAGAGCATCTCCGAATTAGTACATTTGTTTAGATTAGCCAGGGTCCTCCTTTAGAGAAGTAAGGTACTCCTGGGGATATGGTTCTCGATCACCTTAGAAGGTGGAGTCAGGTGTTCTTGGGGTGTCAGGTGCACTCGGAGAGAATGCCAGGTATCTTTTGGGATTGCAACACATAAACTAGAACTTGGCTAAGATTGCACAAGTCCGTTGGAATCACCACAGCTGTTATAGATTTGTAAAGGCTGCCAAGGAATTGTCAAACCTATCAAAGACCTGCAAAACAAAACAAATGTTTGTTTTCACAAGAGCTTTGTTGAAAGAATCTCAACATACTGATATTTTTCAATAAATTAGAATTTTTTTTAGAATAACAATATCATCCATAAACACATACGCATGTCTGCATGGATCCTAAGGCTTGCCCACTGTTGATACTAAATAAGCTGGCATGGAAAGTGGAAGGCAAACGATGGGATCAGGGGTTTCCATGACTTGGCACTGAATTGGCATATGAACTCCAAAAGCAAAGGATAATGGGTACAGGGGCATAAGTTAGCATTGTTGCTATAAAGAGACAGTTGGGTGGGTAAAGAATATTAGGTTGGGATGAGGTTATGAGGGCTAATTGGGCTGAATAAAGGGGAAAATGAAAGCATAGAGGATATTGGGTACTATTGGTTTGGCATGGACAGGACATGAGGAGTACGTAAAGTGGAGACGAGTGTAACATCTGGCTGCAGAAGGAACATTTTGATTTCATCCAAAGACAAAATTAAACTGCAGTGCTATGTCAGTGCACAGGGGGCAGGACTTGCATCCAGCCTGCATCCATAGCTCGCAGTCTCCACTTCTGTTCTATAGCTGTTGGCTCACTTCCCAAGGCAGCCCAACACTCTAAATCGGCAGTTGACTGTCAAGGACACTTTGTCCCAGATTAAGCTTGTGGAGCTAGAAAATGTCCAAGAGCAAAAGATCATCACTGGCAAATTCAACTGCCCTACCTTAATCCATGGCATTAGGCAGTCCATAAATAGCTGATGCCCTGATGAAGGGCTCCTGCCCGAAACGTCGATTTTCCTGCTTCTTGGATACTGCCTGACCTGCTATGCATTTCCAGCACCACTCTAATCTTGACTCTAATCTCCAACATCTGCAGTCCTCACTTTTGCCCATAAATAACTAATGCCCAGCACTAGTCCACGTGGGGCTCCACTATTTACAGCTTGTTAAATAAAGAACTATCTAAACATATGCTTCTTATTAGTTAGTCAAAACCTTTGTCTATGCTCATGTATCAGTCCCATCACCATAAGTAATAAACTTTTATAAAACCTTTTTAGAAATGCAGATGTTACAACTGTGGTGCAAGGAATTCATTAATTGCCAAATCCCATTACTTCACCAATTGTACCATTCACATAAACATATTAATCCAACTACCAAAACTGCTTTTCTTTTGTACAACTGTCCAGTGTAAAAGAAAACATTCACCAGACTTCTTTCATTAACTCAAAACAATTTATTTATTGTAAACAAAACTTATTCTTAAAGCGAGTGGCAAACACTGGTGATCAGCCACAATACAGAATTGAAACTATATCTACTCAATCAGAAACATAAACATGTTTGCGCAAACAAAAAGACAAGTCTCTAAAGAGACTATATTTTCTCTTAATATAAAAAAAAGGGAAGGACAACTCCTGTAAGCCAAGTGTATGGAAACAAAGAATAGACGATGATGACTGCCCACAACCGTTAGACTTCCTGCTGACAATGTTGAATAGACAGCAAGAAGGTGCCCAGTTCTGATTGTAGTCAACTTAGATTCAAATCTGAAGAACACGATCACAGTCAAGCGTTTCAGGTTTCACAATATATTCAGGCGTAGTACTATTTGAAGGTCCTATCAAGTTCTGAGAAACATCCACCAAGAAAAATGGAGGATTTCAGCAGAAAGGTTCCACTTTCTGAGATATACAAAGGAACCTCGATTATCCGAATATCAATTATCCGAATTTCGGATTACCTAAAGAAGATCTCAAAGTCCCGATAGAAACGTTACAACGAAGAGGTGTTTAAACGCTAATCGCATCTTTTGTTTACAGTGATTAAAAGCGAACTCGGCTTACTGAAATGCTGCCGATAACAGTCCTGGACATCGATGAGAGCCCAGGCACCATCTCCAAATGACTGACCGCCCGCCCTCTCTCTCTCCCCACACTTTCCCTGGAGTTCTGCACAGGGGGGGTACCCGAAACCTCCCTTCCCCAGATGATCTCTCCAACATTGTCCTGTACAGGGCAAAGGTGGAACCTGTCAAAAAGTTGCCTGTGTGTGTGTGTGCATGTGTGTTTGTGTGTGTGCACGCGCTCGCACTATTTTGAGTCTCAGCTGCCAAAGGCAGCACCTGTCTTACTGTTGGTATCCATTCCAGCTGCCGCAGAGATGGGGTAGGGGGCTGATGGGGATGGATGGGGGTGCTCACGGGAGCTGAGGGGGGCAGGGAG
>NC_057741.1:9069836-9083749 GCF_004010195.1 Chiloscyllium plagiosum
GGGGGGGGGGGGGGGGGGGGGAGGGGGGGGGGGGGGGGAGCCGGGGAGAGGGTGTGGCTTCAGCAATGCTGCAGGTCCCTTGCACACAAGTATGTCTCTGCTCAGAAACAACCCTGAGACAGAGAGAGGGAGCAAGGAGATAGAGCGAGGAGAAAGGAAACTTCAGAAAATTCTGACCCCCGGAGGAGAGGCTTTGAATCAATTAACGGAACAATCAATTATCCGAACGGAATAGTGCCTGCCCATCTCGTTCGGATAATCGAGGTTCCTCTGTATTCTTGCTTAAACCCTGGGTTTGTAAAATAGAAACTAAAGTCAGGATGGTTTGCTTCTATCAACACAGAGGCCCCTAGCTTTCTCAGAGTTGGAATTTCCAGTGATTAAGGCAAAAAACTATCTCTTATTTCTTTGAAAGTTTTGGTTAGCTTTTTTTTCCCATTTTTTTCCCTTAAATGTACCTATTTTATAGAAGCATATATTCCCAACACAAATACACTAAATATATTGATTCTCCATTGGCTACTTTCTTGCCTTAACCCTTTTTTGTCAAGCTGTCTGGTATTCTTCAAGCTATATCATCACGTGTCTCTCTCCAGAAGAATAAGATGCCTATTGACTCCAGTGGGAAATGGCTAATTACCTTTATACATGTTGTCCTTTACTACCCTGATTGTTACATTCTTAGGGAACTCTAATAAGTTAGACACAATTCCCTTTCATGAAATTGTGTTGGTTCTGCCTGATTGTATTATGATTTTTAAGATGCCCTGCTACTTCTTCCTTAATACTCTATTACAGCATTTCCAAAGACAGCCTTTTGACTAGCTGGCCACAATTTCCTGCTTTCAATTTCTCTGACTTTCTTAAATAGAGGTACTACATTTGCAGATTTTGAATGCATACAAACATTCCAGATACTCAGGAATTTTGATGCTAAACCTTTTAAGACTTATGGGTCTAGGTCATCGGATCCAGGTGTAAAATCAGTATAACTATATTATTCTGTATTTTTGTTTGTGGACTAAATTGGGATAAAAAACCTACTTTAAAAACCATGTATTTTTGAAGGATTGTTACACTTTATAAAAGTAAACAAACTGATGCGAATTGTAAGAGTTATTTACATGATCATTTCTTGTAGAAGCCTAGTTTGAAGATAAGAGGTAAGTACAAATTAAGCTTTGATTGGCAAAAAGTAGCTGATTAGTCTATGGAATAGTGACCATCATCAATGACAAAGATCTTCTGCCTGGCAACAACTATGTGATTGGCTGCCAAGTGGCTGAACTAGCTGGGGTGGGAATGTTTTGGCAGAGATAATCAAACCTCTAAAGGAAAAGGAACGGATTTGGCTCTGCAGTAAAAGACATTTTAAGTCTGAAGATAATCAGGTTGTATTTCCCCTCAGCAATTGCTCTTAGTGCCTCAGAATGGCTCTTTACCCACAAACAAGAGATTTGTTGTGGACAAGCCACCTTATACCTTCTCCAAGTAATTGAAAGTATTTGGAGAAGGAGAACCAAGGAGCAGTGCATGCTGACAAGCTAAAAGGACCCTCTCAGTGGACACTGTCAATAGGCTTACCATCCCAGTGACCACCTTACCACCTCCCATAACACCTATGGATTTGTCTTTCTGGATGTATGTGCAGAGAAAGAGTTTATAATCTTTTAACTAGCTGTGATATATGCTGACTGTTAATATGGACTAGAGTTATTTGTATTTAATAGTAATTCATGTTAAGTACAGAAACCTGGCCTTTACCTTCTGTCAACCTTGGTCTAAAAGACAGATAAATTGGGGAATTCTGTTTACTTTTTAACACTTTTAAAGTTTCTGATGATGCCAGAAAAAGCAGTCTTGACTTCAAGTGCGCTACCTCAGTGAGGCACAACAAAGGTACATGAAACCTTGTTGTCCCATGAATTTTATTAATAATTTTATTCTAATTAGCATGAATGTTTAAAGTTCCTCCAGCCCTTCCAATGCTTATTATTGTACTAATCGTGGGATGCTCTGTGGGTTTTTTAGTATGGACATAGAGGAAAAAAAGTCCTTGTTCAAAGTCCCTATCATTTTCCTGTTTTCCATTACAAATTCCTTAATTTTGTTGTCTAGGGGATTGATGATTGCTATAGCTACTGTTTCCCTTTTATACTCTTGTAAAAGCTTTTGCTGTCAGATTTTATAAATTTTGCTTGCTTTCTTCTTTATTTTATATTTTATTCATTTATTTAGTTATCCTTTGCTGATTTCTAAAGATTTCTCAATCTTTGGCCTGTCTCTAATTTTTGCATGACTATGAACAGTGTTTTTGAATCTGGCTACAGTTCATGTTGTGTGAACTCCAAGATAAGTACACCCTAAATTTTTCATGTCAAGATGGCTTTGGAAATATCTACAACCATCCTGATGGATTTACAAGAAGTAGCAAAAGCCAGACTGCTGGCATGAGTAAATGAATTAGAGGTGTAATTGGCTGCCAGAGTTAACGGGGCAGGAATAATTGAAATATTGGCAAAGAATCTGGTACTGGTGGAATAACAAGAGGGATTAGATATAAAGAATGGCAAGTCAGCTGAGTTAGCAAGGATTCAATTACAATTAAAGAAGCTTGATCTTGATTTTAAAAAAAGACAGCTTGAAATTGAAAAGGAATTTAAAAGTAGGAGATGGAGATGAGAAACATTGAACTTGAATTTCAGAGAAAATGGAATGGTAAGGAGTAAGTATTTTGGAGAGGAAAGAAAATGAGAAAGCAAGGGAAAAATAGGAGAGAGAGAGAGAGAGAGAGTGATAGGGGATACTACCTGAGAATGGTGCAGTTAGAAAAAGGAATTCAGATACCAACAAGGGAAGTAATGGTCAACCCCAGTTATAATCTAAAGTTTATTAAGGAAATGATTAGAGTTGCATGAGCCCTAAAAAAAATGAGGAAAAGGAAATGTGTCATTTGTAAAAATAGTCAGATAAGTACATAGGCTGAAGGAAATCTCAGTGTCACCCACACAAAGTAAGTTAGCTTGGGAAAGCTCATGATGTTTATGGATGTAAATGGAGATTCCGGTGGATTATGAGATTGCAAAATGGCCATTCTGGTGATGTACGGTTTAATTGCAGAAGCATACAGGCAAAGGTCTTGAAACCTGAGGAAATAGCCTGGGAAAACCTTTATTGATTTTGAAGATGTAGAGCAAAGTAATTTGGACAGATGAATATTGGCATGAGGAGGAAATCCCTTAGAGAAATCACTTTCTTGGAAGGATTTGAAATCTCATTACCTTTCATAATTTGACCCATGTTGAAGACTAAAGGGTTGACAGGCAGCAGTAATGGCTGACAATTATGAGCTGACTCATTAAAATGTATTTTTTTTCTGTAACTCCAATAATTGGAGAAGGTAGAGGATGGGAGAGTGAAAAGAGGGCAAGCAGCCAGGCTAAGAAAGGATCTTGGCCCAAGATTTCACTCACAGATCAAAAGGGTAGGTTCTGAAAGTGGAAAAAGAAGGCCTAAGGGTTTTGATTGCAACAAAAGAGGGCATTTTTGTTCAGAATGCTGGAAGTTATGTGAGAAGCCCAGAGGACTCCTAATTGTAAGTCCAAAAATGGGTTTGTAAAGGAATATACGATGGTTCTAATTGTAGCTTTAAGTTCAGCTATAAGGTTGTTTGTAAACACTGCTGTGAATGCAGGAGCGAAAATGTAAGGGGTTGATGGATTCTCAGGGGGACGTAGCACGAACAGCCAAGTTTCGGGTATTGAGACTGGCTCTAATGTAATAAGGATTACGTCGGGTTCCAAGAGATTGATTGTGTTAGGGGAGTCTCTAGTCCGAGGCACAGACAGAGGTTTCTGTGGCCAGCAGTGAAAGATCAGAATGGCGTGTTGCCTCCCTGGTGGCAGGATCAAGTATGTCTCTGAGAGGGTGCAGAATGTTCTCACAGGGGAGAGAATCCAGCAGGAGGTCATTGTCCACATTGGAACTAATGACATAGGAAGGGAAAAGGATGAGATTCTGAAAGGAGAATATAGAGAGGCAGGACTTTAAAAAGGAGGTCCTCAAGAGTAATAATATCTGGATTACTCCCAGTGCTACGAGCCAGTCAGGGTAGGAATAGGAGGATAGAGCAGATGGAGAAGGGTTCACATTTTTGGATCATTGGAATCTCTTCCATGGGAGAAATGAACTGTACAAGAAGAATGGATTGCACCTGATTTGGAAGGGGACTAATATGCAAGCAGGGAGATTTGCTAGAACTTCTCAGGAGGATTAAAACTGTTAAGGCATGAGGGTGGAACCCAAGGAGATAGTGAGGAAAGAGATCAATCTGAGACTGGTACAGTTGGGAAAGGAAGCGAGTCAAACAGACAGGGCAGACAGGGAGAAAGCAGAGAACAAGGTAGAGAACTGATAAATTAAACTACATTTATTTCAATGCAAGAGGCCTAACAGGGAAGGCACATAAACATAGAAATAGAAACATAGAAAAAATACAGCGCAGTACAGGCCC
Source organism: Chiloscyllium plagiosum (assembly GCF_004010195.1). Taxonomy (NCBI): domain Eukaryota; kingdom Metazoa; phylum Chordata; class Chondrichthyes; order Orectolobiformes; family Hemiscylliidae; genus Chiloscyllium; species Chiloscyllium plagiosum. The sequence goes on from NC_057741.1 coordinate 9,074,350, forward strand.
TTTGGCCCTCGATGTTGCGCCGATCCAAGCCCACCTAACCTACACTAGCCACTATCCTCCATATGCCTATCCAATGCCCGTTTAAATGCCCATAAAGAGGGAGAGTCCACCACTGCTACTGGCAGGGCATTCCATGAACTCACGACTCGCTGAGTAAAGAATCTACCCCTAACATCTGTCCTATACCTACCACCCCTTAATTTAAAGCTATGCCCTCTCGTAATAGCTGACTCCATACGTGGAAAAAGGTTCTCATGGTCAACCCTATCTAAACCTCTAATAATCTTGTACACCTCTATCAAGTCACCCCTAAACCTTCTTTTCTCCGATGAAAACAGCCCCAAGTGCCTCAGCCTTTCCTCATACGATCTTCCTACCATACCAGGCAACATCCTGGTAAACCTCCTCTGCACCCATTCCAGTGCACGCAATACTCCAGATGCAGCCGCACCAGAGTCTTATACAATTGCAACATGACCTCAGGACTCCGGAACTCAATTCCTCTACCAATAAAAGCCAGTACGCCATATGCCTTCTTCACCGCACTATTTACCTGGGTGGCAACTTTCAAAGATCTGTGTACATGGACACCAAGAACCCTCTGCTCATCCACACTACCAAGTATCTATATCCTGCTGTAACCTGCCAGATCCTTCCTCACTGTCAACAACTCCTCTGACTTTCGTATCATCCGCAAACTTGCTCACCCAATCTTCTAACCCCTCTTCCAGGTCATTTATAAAAATGACAAACAGCAATGGTCCCAAAACAGATCCTTGCGGAACACCGCTAGTGACGGCACTCCATGAAGAAACTTTGCCATCAACTACTACCCTCTGTCTTCTTCCAGCCAGCCAACTCCTAATCCAGACCTCCAACTCACCCTCAATGCCATACCTCCGTATTTTTTGAAGTAGCCTACCATGGGGATCCTTATCAAATGCCTTACTAAAATCCATGTACACCACATCTACCGCTTTACCCTCGCCTACCTCTTAGTCACCTTCTCAAAGAATTCAATAAGGTTTGTGAGGCACGACCTGCCCTTCACAAAACTATGCTGACTATCCTTGATCACATTATTCCTATCCAGATGTTCATAAATCCTATCCCTTACAATTCTCTCTAAGACTTTGCCCACAACAGAAGTGAGACTCACGGGCCTATAGTTACTAGGGTTATTCCTACTCCCCTTCTTGAACAAGGGAACCACATTTGCTTTCCTCCAGTCTTCTGGCACTATTCCTGTAGACAACGAGGACATAAAAATCAAGGCTAATGGCTCTGCAATCTCCTCCCTTGCTTCCCAGAGAATCCTAGGATAAACTCAGGGCATGGTTAGGAACATGAGACTGGGATATCATAGCAATTGCAGAGACATGACTCAGGGATGGACAGGACTGGCAGCTTAATGTTCCAGGATACAAATGCAATAGGAAGGATAGAAAGGGGGGCAAGAGAGGAAGGGGAGTGTTGTTTGTGATAAGGTAAAGCATTACAGCTGTACTGAGGGAGGATATTCCAAGAAATGCCAGCGACAATATTTGTGTGGAACTAAGAAATAACAAAAAGGATGATCACCTTATTGGGATTGTATTATAGACCCCCAAATAGTCAGCAGGAAGTTGAGAAACAAATGTGTAAGGAGATCCCAGTTATCTGGAAGAATAATAGGGTGGTTATGGAAGGGGATTTTGTCTTTCCAAACATAGACTGGGACTGCCATAGTTTTAAGGGTTTAGATGGAGAGGAATTTGTTAAGTCCGTACAAGAAAAGTTTCTGATTCAGTATGTGGATATACCTAGGAGAGAAGGTGCAAATCTTGACCTACTCTTGGGAAATAAGGCAGGGCAGTTGACTGAGGTGTCAGTGGGGGAGCACTTTGGGGTCAGTGACCATAATTGTATTAATTTTAAAATAGTGATGGAAAAGGATAGACCGGATCTAAAAGTTGAAGTTCTAAACTGGAGAAAGGCCAATTTTGACGATATTAGGCAAGAACTTTCAAAGGCTGATTGGGGACAGGTAAAGGGACGGCTGGAAAATGGGAAGCCTTCAGAAATGAGATAACGAGAATCCAGAGACAGTATATACCTGTCAGAGTGCAAGGAAAGGCTGGTAGATGTAGGGAATGCTGGATGACTAAAGAAATTGATGGTTTGGTTATGAAAAAGACAGAAGCATAAATCACGTATAGATAGGATAGATCGAATGAATCCTTAGAAGAATACAAAGGAAGTAGGAGACACTTAAGAGGGAAATCAGGAGGGCAAAAAGAGAACATGAGATAGCTTTGGCAAATAAAGTTAAGTAGAATCCAAAGCATTTTTACAAATGCATCAAGGACAAAAGGGTAACTAGAAAGAGAATAGGGACCCTCAAAGATCAGCAAGGAAGCTTTTGTGTGGAGCCGCAGGAGATGGGGGAGATACTAAACGAGTATTTTGCATCGGTGTTTGGTGTGGAAAAGGATATGGAAGATATAGAATGTAGGGAAATAGATGGTGACATCTTGCAAAATGTCCAGATTACAGAGGAGGAAGTGCTGGATGTCTTGAAACACATAAAAGTGGATAAATCCCCAGGACCTGATCAGGTGTACCCTAGAACTTTATGGGAAGCTAGGGGAATGATTGCTGGGCCTCTTGCTGAGATATTTGTATCATCAATAGTCACAGGTGAGTGCCAGAAAACTGGAGGTTGGCAAACGTGGTGGCACTGTTTAAGAAAGGTGGTAAGGACAAGCCAGGGAACTATAGACTGGTGAGCCTGACGTTGTTGGTGGGCAAGTTGTTGGAGGGAATCCTGAGGGACAGGATTTACGTGTATTGGAAAGGCAAGGACTGATTAGGGATAGTCAAAGTGGTTTTGTGCATGCGAAATCCTGTCTCACAAACTTGATTGAGTTTTTTGAACAAGTAACAAAGAGGATTGATGAGGCCAGAGTGGTGGACATGATATATATGGACTTCAGTAAGATGTTCGACAAGGTTCCCCATGGGAGACTGCTTAGCAAAGTTAGATCTCATAGAATACAGGGAGAACGATCCATTTGGATACAGAACTGGCTCAAAGGTAGAAGACAGAGGGCCGTAGTGGAGCATTGTTTTTAAGACTGGAGGCCTGTGACCAGTGATATGCCATGAGGATTGGTGCTGGGGGTTGGTGGCAATTCGCCACGCAGGTTTGCCACCGATGATTAGCCACTGCCGGTTCTCCACCAGCGTTTCTCCACTGGGGTCATTTGACCTCTGGAGACTATTCACCACCGGAAATATATATATGTATTGATTGTTTTCCCTCCCGCCTGTTCTTTCATACTTCTCAGTCCCCTTTATTTATACCACTACATACTACATATTGATAAGAAAAAGAGGTAAAATAAATATAATTTTATTCGTTTATATATAATAATGAGTTACAAACTTTAACCAGAAAAAGGAAATATATTTTAAAAATCTTTATAATGGCAGTAAAATCTCACATTAATATTAAACAATGAAATTTCAGTTCATTTGATAGTTATTCGCTATTCCTCTAAGATGTTCCAAACAATCTCTTTCGCCGTTTTCAAGAACAATTTATTTTATTCTATCGTCTGCATCTTGATACTTTTTGAGCTTTACTTGTGGTGGGTAACCCGCTATCAGCTTTTCCATATATAAATCATGCCCCATTTGCGTGATTCTCCGATGAGCGGCTTCAGCGTGATTATTTGTGCGATCTTCATCGTTTATTGTTGTCTCATAGACTGACCACATATCATGGGGAAACAAAGGTGCCCTTTGGCTACTGCCACATCTATTGTAGAGTTGTTACTGAAACAATGCAAACACTACCTTAACCAATATAACGACAATTTTATATACCACCAATATTCAAAATATACGACTTATTTGCTGTAGCGAATCATCTTCAGTGGCCAATGGGTGGTGGCTAAGCATCCTCGGTGGTCAAAGGGCAGTGGCTAATCGTCATCGGCACATCGGCTGTGGCAAATGGTCCCATCCCGTGGTGCTGGGCCCTCTACTTTTCATCATTTATATAAATGATTTGGATGTGAGCATAAAAGGTATAGTTAGTAAGTTTGCAGATGACACCAAAATTGGAGGTGTAATGGACTGCGAAGAAGATTACCTCAGATTATAATGGGATCTTGATCAGATGAGCTGAGGAGTGGCAGACGGAGTTTAATTTAGATAAATGTGAAGTGCTGCGTTTTGGGAAAACAAATCTTAGCAGGACTTATACACCTAATGGTAAGGTTGCCGAACAAAGAGACCTTGGAGTCAGGCTCATAGCTCCTTGAAAGTAGAGTTGCAGGTAGATAGGATAGTGAAGAAGGCATTTGGTATGCTTTCCTTTATTGGTCAGAGTATTGAGTACAGGGGTTGGGAGGTCACATTGCAACTGTACAGGACATTGGTTCAACCACTTTTGGAATATTGCGTGCAATTCTGGTCTCCTTCCTATTGGAAGGATGTTGTGAAACTTGAAAAAGTTCAGAAAGGATTTACAAGGATGTTGCTAGGGTTGAATGGATTGAGCTATAGGGAGAGGGTTGAATAGTCTGTGGCTGTTTTCCCTGGAGCATCGGAAGCTGACGGATGACCTTATAGAGGTTTATAAAATCATGAGGGGCATGGAAAGGATAAATAGATAAAGTCTTTTCCCTAGGGTGGGAGAGTCCAGAACCAGAGGGCATAGGCTTACGGTGAGAGGGGAAAGATATAAAAGAGACCTAAGGGGCAACTTTTTCACACAGAGGGTGGTACATGTATGGACCGAGCTGCCAGAGGATGTGGTGGAGCCTATAACAATTGCAACATTTAAAAGGCATCTGGATGGGTATGTGAATTGGAAGGATTCAGCAACATATGGGCCAGGTTCTGGCAGGTGGGACTAGATTGGCTTGGGATATCTGGTCAGCATGGACGAGTTGGACTGAAGGGTCTGTTTCTGTGCTGTACATCCCTATGACTATATGACTCTACCTACACTGTTTATGAAAGAACTGAAGGGCATTTCTTTTCAAAAGGAAGAATAACCCTTTGTTCTTTAAATGATGCAACTATACCCATAACTATATTCAGATATACAGGAGGTAATCAAACACTGGAGAAGGATCAAATTACTGAAGAAGGAGATCATTTTGGCTCCACAGAGAGTAACAAACACCAAAAAGTGTTAACTAACAGGATATCCCAGTTTCATTGTGAAAAGCACAGTTTGAGTGTGTCTTGTTGTCCAGAACAACAAGAATGAGAATTGTTAAAAACATACCTGTGAACAGAATTGATTTCCTCCTAGGTAATGATCTGACCAGAGTAAAAGTTATAGCTATAGTTACAGAAAGTCCTAATTAGGTGAAAGAAACTGAACAGTTGCAAAAACAAATTATTACATTTTCCCAGAGTGTGTGGATAGCTAAAATAAGTACATCAAATTAATAACATAAGCAGGGATTAAATTAGCTGATACTTCTTTTGAGGATGTTTTAACATGTCTTCATTATTTGAGGCTCAGAAAACAGATATGGGGCTAATCAAGTAAATATGGGCAACTCACACTGATGCTGAAACTGTAGGAGTCTCTGGACAATTCTCATGAAAAACATGGTTATCCAATGAGGGTGTGTAGACATCTTGTTAAAGTTAAGTGTGTTATTATAAATACAGTTTTTGGAGATGCTATGGTTGTTCTCTATAAGAAGGGAAGATTGAGAGGAGATTGGATAGTCAGAGAGAAACATTTCCAGTTGACAAAAGGATTGAGAACTAGCAGACATTGATTCAAGATGATGGGCATTAGGACCGGAAATGACATGAGTAATTAGTTTTTAAGCAGTGAGTGGTTAGAAGAAAAGTGGATAAGCATCTGAAGGGAAGGAATTATCAGGATGATGGAAAAGATCAAGGGAATGGGACTAGCTGAGTTCATCTTGAAGAGGGCTGGTATGGCCTCCATCTCTGCTGTAGTCATTCTCAAACATGTGTAATTCTTCTGTCACATTTGTTGTTGCATTTGTTTTAGTCTGAACTCCTGAATTCTATAAATTATTTGGAGGTGATACTTGAGAAAAGAACAAACTGCGATTGTAGTAAAGTAACCAGCATTTGTTTATTCTGCCAAAACTGTCTTTTGTGAAAAAGAAACTGCTTTGTCTCTGATATAGGAACTCGAATTAGTATTCATACTGCCCCTGCGTAATCTCTCAGTTCCAAAACAAAAGCTCAGAACTGCATCTTGGAACTTTATCAGACCATCATTGGGATTAATACAAGATACAATTGAAGAAGTTAAAGCAAGTAGGGCCCCCGTCTGCGTAGATTCTGCTGTATGTGTTGATACTTAAATCATTCATATGCAAGCAGAAAATGTTCAGTAATGCGCATGTATGAAAGTGTTAATGATGAAACCATTCAGCAAATCTTTTCAGGAATCGGTCTTTAATCCAGGTAATTGATTTGTTTCCTTGCCATCTACAAAAAACCAACCCAAGACCGTTTGTACATAAGAGCCAATTATTACACTCACTGAGTACAAATCATGACTTCAATTTACAACAGGGCCTTGTTTTCTACTGAAGCCAACCCAGCATGACCAATTATTTGAATATTTGCTCCCTATAATAACAGACAGCTATGCGCTAATGATCAGAACGTTACGCTGGTGCACATTTTCAGCGTGAGTGAACATGTCATGGCAATTGTTTTCACTTCATTTCCTTTCTTTAGTAGAATCATAGAAAAAAAAACCTCCTGAATGCTTTAAGTCCTTTCAACTTTTCGCTATAGTTTACGTTTTAACCATAAGTGGGTTTCCATTGTTTTTTGTTCACAACATTTGCGAAGAAGGATGTACATATGCTGCTGCAGTTGCTGCTACTGTAGGTACCCTGGTGACTTGTACAGCGCATAAATGTGAACTCTCCAAACAGAATCATTCACTGTTCAGCAGTCAATACAGCTTATCAGTTCCCTGCAATTATTCTATCACATTCAGTCCATCATTGAATACAGAAGGCACCAATACATTAATGCCTTGTATTGATATTGACATTCATGAGAGTTAAATAGAAGCTGACAGTTCCTTCAGAACCAGGACAGTGCATTGAAACTTATAACACAACTAATTGAAAGCAAGATTGTTGACATACTGTCCTTCATTGACTATTTCCTTCAGTTTTAAACAAAATATATTTTTATTGCTTACAAGCTGTTTGGTATCCTCTTTATGCCAAAACTTTGTTAATTTCTTTACTGTTTTAGCATTTTATAACATCATTTAATTTTGTGCTTTAATTGAGCATTGAGGGACCGGTGGAGAAAGGAGGCTTTCGATCTTATCATGGCTGGGATCACTCAAAGTGAGGGAAATTGGTGAGCAACAAGAATGCATGTTGAAATCTGGCTAAATGTTAAATTAAGGACCTAATTTTAATATCCATGCTGTGATTCTTAGCTGAATCTCCAAGGAAACAGTATCTTGCAATTCTAGGGAGAAGAAACTTGAGTAGTAGAAAGCAAGCAGTTCATGTGTGACAATCGAGTACATATTAAAGGAGAGCTCTTGGTGTGATTTGGATCAGGGGATTGGGGAATACATATGGCTTGCACTTCTGCACTATTGTTCAATATAGATTTATCCCACAAAAACTCCTTTGCTGGAACACCAACCTAAACATTGCCAGAGCTTGCAAGGGTGATGTGGTGGTGTCCATACAAATCCCAATCATGAGTTGATATTAAGATGAATTTACACATGTAAACTGAAGCAAAGGAAGGATTTTTCTTTGATCCATGGATATTAGCGACCAATGTTACCTTGGAATTTTAGCACTGAGAAGTTTATACTGTGCATGGGTATTCTATTCATCAACCAAACAGCCTCCATAGCAGCTTCTCACAGTGCTGCAGTCTCAGTGTGATTAGAATATAACTTGGCATTAGGCAATCAGTTTTATATGTGTGCATAACAGATATTTCTGCATGGGAAAATGGATACAAACGTTTTAAATATTATGTGCACTTTAAATCTTCTTGTGGTGGCAAAATGACTGAGAGTCATAGAGTCATACAGATGTATAGCATAGAAACAGACCCTTCGGTCCAACCCGGCCATACTGACCAGATATCCCAACCCAATCTAGTCCCACCTGCCAGCACCCGGCCGATATCCCTCCAAACCCTTCCTATTCATATACCCATTCAAATGCCTCTTAAATGTTGCAATTGTACCAGCTTCCACCACTTCCTCCGGCAGCTCATTCCATACACGTACCACCCTCTTTGTGAAAAAGCTGCCCCTTAGGTCTCTTTTATATCTTTCCCCTCTCACCCTAAACCTATGCCCTCTAGTTTCTGGACTCCCCCACCCCAGGGAAAAGACTTTGTCTATTTACCCTATCCATGCCCCTCATAATTTTGTAGACCTCTATAAGGTGACCCCTCAGCCTCCGACACTCCAGGGAAAACAGCCCCAGCTTGTTCAGCCTCTCCCTATAGCTCAAATCCTCTAACCCTGGCAACATTCTTGTAAATCTTTTCTGTACCCTTTCAAGTTTCCCATCTTTCCGATAGGAAGGAGACCAGAATTGCACGCAACATTCCAACAGTGGCCTAACCAATTTCCTGTACAGTTGCAACATGACCTCCCAACTCCTGTACTCAATACTCTGACCAATAAAGGAAAGCATACCAAATGCCTTCTTCACTATCCTATCTACCTGCGACTCCACTTTCAAGGAGCTACGAACCTGCACTCCAAGGTCTCTTTGTTCAGCAATGCTCCCCAGAACCTTACCATTACGTTTATAAGTCCTGCTAAGATTTGCTTTCCTAAAATCCACCACCTCGCATTTATCTGAATTAAACTCCATCTACCACTTCTCAGCCCATTGGCCCATCTGGTCCAGATCCTGTTGTAATCTGAGGTATCGCTCTTCACTGTCCACTACACCTCCAATTTTGGTGTTATCTGCAAGTTTACTAACTGTACCTCTTATGCTCGCATCCAAAACATTTCTGTAAATGATGAAAAGTAGAGGACCCAGCACCGATGCTTGTGGCACTCCACTGGTCACAGGACTCCAGTCTGAAAAACAACCCTCCACCACCACCCTCTGTCTTCTACCTTTGAGCCAGTTCTGTATCCAAATGGCTAGTTCTCCCTATATTCCGTGAGATCTAACCTTGCTAATCAGTCTCCCAAGGGGAAACTTGTCGAACATCTTACTGAAGTCCATATAGATCACATTTACTGCTCTGCCCTCATCAAGCCTCTTTGTTACTTGTTCAAAAAACTCAATCAAGTTCGTGAGACATGAATTCCCACGCACAAAACCATGTTGACTATCCTTAATCAGTCCTTGCTTTTCCAAACACATGTACATCCTGT
>NC_057741.1:9084275-9104776 GCF_004010195.1 Chiloscyllium plagiosum
GCAGGGAGATTTGCTAGAGCTGCTCAGAAATTTGCAGCAGCAACAGTATGTGATGGATGGCAGTTTTCGGAAGGGGAGAAAGTCTCAGATACAGTCACAGAGATGGGTTAACTCCAGGAAGGGTGAGAGAGGTAGGCAGCTAGTGCAGGAGTCTTTTGTGGATATCCCCATTTCAAACAGGTATGCTGTTTTGGAAAATGTAGGGGGTGATGGATTCTCAGGAGAACGTATCTCGAACAGCCAAGTCTCTGGTATTGAGACTGGCTCTAATGCAACGAGGGACACGTTGGTTTTGTTTCTCAATTTCCCTCTGACTATTGGGGGGTCTATAATACAATCCCAGTAAGGTGATCATCCCTTTCTTATTTCTCAGTTCCACCCAAATAACTTCCCTGGATGTATTTCCGGGAATATCCTCCCTCAGCACAGCTGTAATGCTATCCCTTATCAAGAATGCCACTCCCCCTCCTCTCTTGCCTCCCTTTCTATCCTTCCTGTAGCATTTGTATCCTGGAACATTAAGCTGCCAGTCCTGCCTATCCCTGAGCCATGTTTCTGTAATTGCTCTGATACCTCAGTCCCATGTTCCTCACCATGTCCTGAGTTCATCTGCATTCCCTGTTAGACCCCTTGTATTGAAATAAATGCAGTTTAATTTATTAGTCCTACCTTGTCCCTGCTTGCCCTGACTATTTGGCTCGCTTCTGTTTTCAACTGTACCAGTCTCAGATTGATCTCTTTCCTCACTATCTCCCACCTTACTAGTTTAAATCATCCCGAGCAGCTCTAGCAAATTTCCCTGCCAGTATATTAGTCCCCTTCCAATTTAGGTGCAATCTGTCCTCCTTGTACAGGTCACTTCTACCCCAAAAGAGATTCAAATGATCCACAAATGTGAATCCTTCTCCCATTCACCAGCTCCTCAGCCATCCATTCATCTGCTCTATCCTCCTATTCCTGCCCTCACTAGCTCGTAGCACCGGGAGTAATCCAGATATTGCTACTCTCCTTTTTAAATTCCTACCGAACTCTCTGTATTTTACCTTCAGAATCTCAACCTTTTCCCTTCCTATGTCATTGGTTCCAATGTGGACAATGACCTCTTGCTGGCCCCTCTCCCCCGTGAGAACATTCTGCACCCTCTCTGAGACATCCTTGATCCTGGCACCAGGGAAACAACACACCATTCTGACTGTTTCCTGCTGGCCACAGAAACGTCTGTCTGTTCCTCGGACTACAGAATCCCCTAACACAATTGATCTCTTGGAACCCGAATTACCCCTCATTTCATTAGAGCCAGTCTCAATACCAGACATTTGGCTGTTCATACTACGTTCCCCTGATAATTCATCACCCCCTACATTTTCCAAAACAGCATACCTCTTTGAAATGGCTATAGCCACAAATTGTTATTAGCTGACTACCTCTCTTACCTTTCCTGGAGTTAACCCATCTATGTGACTGTATCTGAGACTTTCCCCCCTTCCTATAACTGCCATCCATCACATACTGTTGCCGTTGCAAATTCCTCATTGCTTCTAGACTTAACATGACATTTGTGCCTCTTGATTTTGTGATGTTGTCATTTGAACTATGGACTTAATGGTGCCATATATTCTTATTCATAACTCAAAATAGAAAATTCACCCAGTCAATATGGACTCTATCTCGATTATTATTGAGAGAAGTAAGGTCTGAAGTCACGAGGCACAAGCTTCCAGTTCTCCTCAAATGTCAGTAACTGGCCAGGCAGCATTTATTGCCCATCGCTACCTGCCCAGAGAGCAGTTAATAGTCAACCACATTGCTGTGGGTCTGGAATCACATGTAGACTAGATCAGGTAAGGATGGCAGCTTCCTTCCCTAAAGGACATTAGTGAACCAGATGGGCTTTTCCTGACAATCAGCAATGGATTCATATTTGTCATGAGACTCTTAATTCTAGACTTTTGTTCAATTCAAATTCCACCATCGGCAGTGGCAGGATTTGAACCTGGATCCCGAGAACATTATATGGGTCTCTACGTTAACAATCTAGTGTTAATATCACTCGGCCATCACCTCCCCTTAAATGTGATGCCAAATGAATTACATAAAATATCTCTCCCTCTATTTTTTGGTACAAAGTCCTGAGAGTGTATTGGTAACCACAGACATCCATGTTAGTCTAGCTCAAGAGGTGAGGATCATATTTTTCTTCCTGATGCAATTATCTAGTTGGTGAAGCTCTTTAAAAAGTCATGCTTTGCCCAACTTGATCCCTTTACCATTCTGGATCAGTGGTGCTGGAAGAGCACAGCAATTCAGGCAGCATCCGACGAGCAGCAGCAAAATCTGAACAAGATGATTGCAGCAAAATCTGAGACCAAATGACTACTAGAAGAAGTTAGAGACAGCCTAGTGCTAATGGGGAGAGTGGTAAAGAGGTAAAAACAATGACTGCAGATGCTGGAAACCAGATTCTGGATCAGTGGTGCTGGAAGAGCACAGCAATTCAGGATTTTGCTGCTCGTCGGATGCTGCCTGAATTGCTGTGCTCTTCCAGCACCACTGATCCAGAATCTGGTTTCCAGCATCTGCAGTCATTGTTTTTACCTCTTTACCATTCTCCCCATTAGCACCAGGCTGTCTCTAACTTCTTCTAGTAGTCATTTGGTCTCAGATTTTTCTGCAATCATCTTGTTCAGATTTTGCTGGAATCATTTTTCTCAGATTTTGCTGGAATCATTTCATTGATGTTGTGAGTTTTCCAAGGTAAATCATTCTTTGCCCAAAAATCACAGTTCTGCAACCTCAACTCTTCTCCACATTACTATGCTGCTTTTTGAACACTTGGTTCCAGGTGTTAAAATTGGTGTGATGCAGTATTGATATTCTCAGATTTATATCTATGGCTAATTTGATCTTGCTTTTTCTCACTTTGTAAAATGTATCATTGGTCATTCCAATATTTTCTTTTATTTCTTGATCACACCTTTTGTCTGATATTAACACACTTCTCAGGGAAAGAAAATTGTCTATCTGTTTGGTCTTTGAATTCTTCATTATAATCTTGTACAATTTTCTTTTTGGATACTAAGAGACGTTTTGTTTCCTTACAATTTATGCTAAACTTGTTCCTCTCGCTGTCACTCACTACTCTATCCAAGATCTTTTACAGTGTCTCTTGTCAGTCAGCAATCATATATTATTAAGATTGCAGCCTCCTACCCATAATACAGGAAGATCTTCAATCTCTCTCAGAATGCTTTCATTTTAAAAGTTGAACAAACCTCGCAAGAAAACATGGCTCCATCTGACCCCTCTTGTAATTGTCACAACTTCACTAAGATCATCCCTGTCTTTTATAGCTACAGTTTGTTCCCAATGAAAGTTTCCTATTGTTTATAGATCAAGGTCAGGAGATTCTAATGTGCTATCATTGGTTTTTTATCAAATGCCTTATTGTAATCTTTAAGCACCTGAATACATCTTTTTCATCACCATGACTCTCTCATGTGAACCATAAAGTCAACATTTCTCATATTTCTATCTTTCACATAACTACATCTGAAGAGCTGAAATTTCTGACTTTATCTTACTCAGAGTATACAACACAAAAACAGATCATTTAATCTAATCCTGTAGTAATTAAACTCCATACAAATCAACTCTTAATTCAACTGCACCATCTCAGTCTTTCAACAACTCTTTTCCTTTTTTCTGAAATGCTCATCTCGTTTTTCTGACCTATACCCCTTCTTGCTTTCGATGTCAATTAACTTCTTATGAGCAAGGCAACCTCGTCACCTGCCCATTTGCCTGCCCTTTTAATAAGATGTGAATCCTTGGATATTCAGTTCTCAGTCACTGTTTATGATTTACCTTCGGTATTGGCTCAAATTCAGAGATGCCACACTTAAGAAGGGCATCATATTTTTGGAAAATGTGCAGAGAATGTTTGCTCGTTTTTAAAAAAAGTAACATCACGCTTATCCTGCTCTCTCATTAGAGAGAGACGACTGGTGGTGGTTTAAGTTGAGCGTCACCAATCCTCAGGCAGTGGGGGGAGACAGTGAGAAGGAAAGACGTTCATAAAAATCTCAGATGGTGCAGGAATTGAACCCATCCTGTTGGCATCATAAACAGGTCAACTGAGCTAGTCAACCTCCTACTTGTATGGTAGAAGTGATGAAGGATTTCTGTGAGAAACTAGAGAAGCTGCAATTGTTCTTTTCAGGCAGAGAAGATTCAGCTGAGATTTAATTGAAGTATTCAAAATCGTGCAAGATTTACATTTAAGACAATTAAACTGGCAATAGGGTTAAACCAAAAGGACACATTTGAGATGATTGACAAAAGAGCTAAGGATGAAATGAAAATAGCTTTTCACAGAGCAAATGAAGAGCATGAAATGTGGGGTAAACTATTTCAGAACTACCTGTCAAAAGAGAACGGAATACATATTGAAGGGACTACAGTTAGAAGGTACCGATGAAAGAATGGGAAATGAGATAAAGTTGTTCCCTGTTTTAAAAGCGAACACAAATATAAAAAGCTCTCCAGAGATAGCTCTTTATGAGAAAGATCACTTTGCAATACTCATATGGCCAAGATCCCCATGATAATTATTCCATGTGACAAAACGTTTTTGGAAATAATATATCATGTTTTACTGTAAATTATTTTAGGCTATGAAATGTAACAGTGTTCAATGAGGCCAAAATTCTTCAGCTGCTTTGATAGATTCCTGCTGTAATTGCACTAAAATGGGATGACCACAAAGTTTACCAGGACTCAGAGACCTTGGTTCTCAGCCAAAGGCAAAGGATTATCTTGTGAGAATGGAGACTTCATCTGGATGCTCAAAGCTGTTAATGTACTGTGGTGGGACCAGTTCCACATATCTGAGGGATTCAAATCCTGTGTTTCTGCCTGATAGGGTCTATTCTCACCAAGCAACCCAACTGAAGTGGGTACTTGATCCTGGGATTAAGCTCGAAAAACGAATGAAAAAATATCCATTGCAAGTGACTTTCTAACTCAAATTGACTTGATTGTTGGAAGAATGAATCATTTTGAGGCATTTACCTTTAATCATGCCATTATTAAAGTCAGTGTTTGGATTTTGCATTAGCAGTCCTCAGCAGCCAGTTCACTGACAGCTACCCACAACGTGTTTGTGGGCTTTAGACACAAATTTGGTTTAATCCATTGTCTTAGTTAATATGCTTCTCTCTTCAGGGCATGTGTGTTGTCCATGATCAGAAGAATAAACAGAAAGGCTCGTTAAACAAGCAAATTGAAATCAATTTCTCTGAGAGATGCATTCTAATTCAGGAAATATAAAGTAAATAATATAAATAGAGTCAAACAGAGTGAAGTAAATTGAAACAGAATAACGTGGAATTAAGAGAATCTGGAAGAGAAAAATTAAGCAAATAAGAATGTAGGAAATAGGCTCTTCTAGCTTTGCTCAGTTGTTCAATAGGATAATTGCTACTTGGACTGTAGCCCTAACTTTGCTTTCCCGCCGGCATCCCCACACTCCACTATAACTTTTCACTCTCTTGTTAATCAAAATCTGTATATTGTGTACCCTGTGCTCTGTGTGAAAGAAAATTGCAAGATCAGCAACACACTGAAAGAATGCATTTCTCATTATCTTAGTATTAAATGGACATTCACTCACTTTTAAACTGTGGCCCCCTAGTTCAAGAAATTTCCCATCAGGGGAAAAATTCTCTCAGCATCCATTTAGTTGCGTCTGATCAGAATCTGATATGTTTTGATAAGACCAAGTCAGGAAGGGTGAACTTATTCATTTTCTTATTTAAAAATCACACAACACCAGGTTATTGTCCAACAGGTTTATTTGGAAGCACTAGCTTTCGGAGCGCTGCTCCTTCATCACGTGGTTGTGGAGGTTAAGATCATGCTCACAGAATTTATAGCCAAAGGAGCCCAGTGTCATGGGGATGTGATACAGTAAACAATCTTAATTAAAACTTAACTTTTTTATAATGGGATTTACTGGTTTTTGATATATAAATCCCAGAACTTCTTTCAAATTGCATTCTCAAGTTAACTCAGCTTTTTAAAGAATAAGTGTGAAGTCTGTGACCCAATGCTATGTCAGACTGACAAACCCTCTATATCGTTTTACAGGGTTTTACATGGTTTCATGCAGTTTTGAGCAGGATGAAATGTGGTTCCGCAGGGGCAGGTTTATCCCATAAGCTTATATCTGTGCATATGTAGGAGTGACAGATTGAGTGTTCATGTGAGTTTGTGCCTGTGGGTGTGAGTGCACGAGATAGTGTGTCTGTGTAAGCTTGGTTAAGTGTATGTGTGAGTGTGATGGGGTATGTGATGGGGTAAATGATACAGAGGGTTTGTCAGTCTAACATAGCATTGGGACACAGACAGACTCCACACCTATTTAAAAACCTCAGCTAACATGAGAATGTTAAAAAAAATCAAACAACACCAGGTTATAGTCCAACAGGTTTATTTGGTTGTCAATCACCTGATGAAGGAGCAACACTCCAAAAGCTAGTGCTTCCAAATAAACCAGTTGGACTATAACCTGGTGTTGTGTGATTTTTGACTTTGTTCATTCCAGTCCAACTCTGGCACATCCAAATCACAACTTGAGAATGTAATTTAAAAGAAGTTCTGTGATTTACAGATCAAAGAAAGAAACCAGCATATCCCATTATAAAAGATGACAGTTTTAATCTAAGATTGTTTACTGCATCACATGTCCATGACACGGGACTCCTTTGGCTATAAATTCTGTGAGCATGATCTTACCCTCCACAATAACCTGATGGAGTGGTGCTCTGAAAGCTAGCGCTTCCAAATAAACCTGATGGACTATAACCTGGTGTTGTGAGATTTTTAACTTTGTACACCCTAGTCCAACACCGGCACCTCCAAATCATTCATTTTCTTGTCCCACACCTACATGAATCAAACAAAGATTGAATGTAAAAACAATGTAAAAATTGGAGAGCTAGTGTAGTTCAGTAACAGAAACAAGTCAGCCAGGCTCCTTCATTAACAAATAATGAACTAATGAACAAACTTACTCAAGCAACAATGTAAACCTTATTAAGAAAAGGATAAACTGTGTTAAATGTATACAATTATCATTTTTTAAAAATAACAAACAGAAATCCATGATATCCAGGTCTGAAAAACAAATAGAACTCTGCAAAATATTATCTTAAACGTACTTGGGCCAAGCAGCAATTAAATTTAGAAAAACAATTATTCACGCATGATCCAAATGTAGCCAAAGTCAGTTTCCATACAAGCTGCCGGTGCTGGCATTTCTTCCTGGATTAGTTATGGCTGTTTGAAGTCACATTTTCTGGAGACAATAGTGGCAGATTCCAAATTCAGTTCTAGGAACTCTCCACCTGTGCTGATGAGAAACATAAACAATTTTTGTGCAGCAAACAGTGTGCTTTGCAAAGTTCCGAAGAAGGGTCATATCAGACTCAAAACGTTAACTCTGTTCCTCTCTTGGCAGATGCTGCTAGACATATTGAGTTTCTCTGGCATTCTCCATGTTTGCGTTCTGTAGTATTCCTTCCAAAAGATGTGGATATATATCGAAACAATGATATTCTAAATTAATATTTCAGCTAACATACCTTCATAATAGTTTGAAAAATATTACCTTTTTTTCTAAACTGCATGAGTAGAGGTCAACCTTTCTTCGTAAAGTTACTCTTTCATCTCTGAGAAGATGATAGTGAGTTGCCTTTTGAACTAGTGCAGTACATGTGCTTTAGATTCTTGCGTAATTCTATTAGTGAGGAAATAGTTTTGACCCAGTGAAGGAATGGTAATGTATTTCCAAGTCAGGATATTAAGTGGATTGAGGGAACTTGCATGTGGTGATGGTGATCCCATGTATATGCTGCTCCTGTCTTTCTGGAAGGATGTGTTCATAGGTTTAGAAGGGTCTTTGGCAAATATTTGAAGTGTATCTTGTAGATAGTACACAGTGTTGCTACTGAACATCAGTGGTGGAGGGAGTGGATGCTTGTGGATGTGATGTCTTTCAAGTAGACTGTTTTGTCCTGGATAGTGTCAAGCTTCTTGAATGTTGTTGGAGCTGCACTCATCCAGGCAAGTGGGGAGTATTCCATCACACGCCTGACATGTGCGTTGTAGATGGTGGATGGAGTTTGGAAGTCAGGAGCTGAGTTACTCGCTGCAGTGTTCCTAGCCTTTGACCTGCTCTTGCAGCCATCATGTTTATATGGTGAGCTCAGTTGAGTTTACAGCAAATGGTAACTCCTAGGATGTTGACATCGGAAGAATTCAGTGATAGTAAAATGTCAAGGAGCAGTAGTTAGATCATCCCTTATTGGAGATGGTCATTGCCTGACATTTGTGTGGTGTGAATGTTACTTGCCACTTGTAAGCACAAACATGAAATTTGTCAGATCTTTTTTGCATCAGTGTCTGCTTCAGTGTCTGAGGAGTTGTGAATGGTGCTGAACATTGTGCAATCATCAATGAACAACCCTACTTCTGACTTTACAATGGACGAAGGTCATTGATGACGTAGATGAAGATGTTTGTATGCAGGACGCTATCCTGAGGAATTCCTGCAGAGATGTCCTGGAGGTGAGATGACTGACCTCCAACAGCTATGACAATCTTCCTTTGTGCCCAGGAGGACTCATTGATGTAGATTGCATTTTAGTGTTGGCCACATCATGTATCTATGTGACATTCCACTAGTTATAGCTTGCCAAGTTTATCACAACTTTCTGTATCCTGTTTGATCATCAATTCTCTGTCCACGTAACATAGCATTCCTAACACTGTCAGCTTTCATCTTATGTAGTAACTTTACATGTGGCAATGTATCAAATACTTTGGGAAGACCAAATAGGCACCATCAATTGGCTTCCCTTTCAACCACCCTGCTAGTTACATTCTCAAAGAACTAAAATTAAACACCAGTCTCAGTAATGGCTTGACAGCCAGCACAATGGTTAAGATGTTGGCCTGGAGCTCAGTGGTAGTGTTTGGAGAGGAAGACAGAAATGATGGACTGGAATAAGAAAGCATCGATGCTCAGTAATGATGGAGTCAGCAGGGAGTGCAAAAAAAAAGAGAAACTTTGAAGTTTAGGGAGACCCCTTAGTTACGATGCTCTGCCAAACCTACTCTGTACTGAATTCCATTCTCATCCGAAATATTCATGCACAATTTAAATGGAAAATGGTTGTGATCCAACCCTCACTAAGAAGAGGGTATTATAATAGGCTTTCACATTGATGAAGCAGCTGAAGATGTTTGCACCTAGGACTATGCTAAACAATAATTTGTGTGTGTTGCAAATGGTGACTGCTCGCATGACTTAAGAATCTGCTCTGTTTCTGATATTTCCCATCTAGGTTCATCTGAACTGTGATCAAAGGATTTCGCCACAGCACAGGTTCTCCATTGTTGTGGCTGTGGTACTATGAAGATGCAGAGGAATGAAATACAGTCCAAAAAAAATGTCGTGCCATAATCCAAGCATGCTAGCACAATTGGAGCAGGTAAAGAGGGTATGTGATGAAGTCTGAAGAGCTGGGAGAATAGCAGCAGTATTTGAGGAAGATGAGGACAATGAGCGGGAGCTCTCCATTCTTATCATTTCAAACAGATGTGAACTGGCTGTAGTGTTCATTCGCTGCCAGTAAATTTGTATACAAGCAGTTTCTGTTTAATCCCAGAAGCAAAAACAGCTCCTTTTGTTTGTTTTTCTTTGTTTTTCCTTTTGTTCAATAAAAGTTAATCTTTTCAACAGTTTGAAGTCTTTCTAACATGTGGTGTTCCAGATTAAACAATGTAAAGATGTTACACTACACATTCAGAAAGAGTAGCACTCCTTTAGTTCTAAGATGTTACAGTACTAACATTGGGAACCTGTGTAGCTTCATTCTTGAAGCTGCATCTGTCATGACAGCCAGTCAGAGAGGTGATGATGTACAAAAGCAATACATTTACAAATACGAGGTTGGATTTGCAATGAAGTGTCACTTATGCTATCCTTGTGCCTTCAGATCTTTTCTTTTTCCCTTTCTCTCCCACTATGTGCACTGTGTTAGGGATGACACTTCAGAACTGAAACGACGAGGAATTTCTTCAGCCACAGGGCGGATAATCTGTGGAACTCATTGTCACAGAGGGCTATGGAGGCCATGACATTAATAGTATTTAAGACAGAGATAAATAGATTCTTGAGGGGAAAGTAGTACACTGGGATTGGAAAACATATCAAGCATGATTGAATGGTAGAGCAGACTCAGTGGACCGAATGGCCTAATTCCGCTCCTTTATCTTTTGGTCTTATGGTTTCAACATAGCTCCTGGCAAAGCAGCACTTGGCCTTTGAAGAGCTGGTCTTTAAATATGGTGTCAACAAAGGGAATCCTGGGAGCTTCCAGAAGGGGCAAATATCTCTACTCTTGGTGAGCGCAAGGTAACACAAGTAGGTGCTGAAAAGACATAATATATACATAATGAGGCGAGTTGCAGAGACTTGCAAGAGATAGCTCACTATCATGAAACCTCTTGAAATTGACACTTCACTGATTTGGAGTAAGATTGAGCCCACATACCCTATTAGAATGCTCAGCAATGTTAGCCTCACAGCTATTACTATTGCTAAATCTGGATTATTGCAATATACATTTCATTTTGGATTTCATCATGAAAGTTACTTAATTTAGTGCAGCAATGTTTAGGGTAAAACTGAAAGCTATGTAATTCTATGTGGAATATTGCTGGACTATTTATTTTAACACTATTATACAGGATACATTTGCTGACTTGCATCTTTCCTAAATTATATTTAGATGTTTTACTTATATTTGACAATAGGAATATTAGTTGGATGAACTGGAGTTAATTTTGTATTGCCAATTCGTGCCTATCATTACATCATTGTGAAAGGAAATTCTAGGTTCATACCATATAGCTTCTGTCCAGACATATCGCAAGTGTGACTGAAAACAATGCCATTATTTCCTTTAATTGTTCATTATTCTGAATTAAGTCATATTGTGTCAGCGTCAAAATGTTTGATCTGATTCACTTTCATCAAGGATTCACACAGCACTGGCTTCACTAATTACTTGTTACTGAAATACACGAGTGATCGTCTGATCTGACGATATGCTTCCTGTTTCCTGCCACATCACAGAATTCTCATGCTACGATAAACCTCTCACATCTGTTACATCATTCACAAGCCCTGCTGAGATTTCAGTTCCCCTCAAATTCATTGTCTAACAGAATATGACAGGCCCAACAGCTTGCGAGCTAAGAAAGCAAACGTACAAATTGTTTGAAACTAGACCATCATTAACTAGTGAGCTATATTACTGATCTTCACCTCTCAGAGACACAGAAATCTAAATTTAACCTCTTGGCATCAGAAGTTGAAGATCATCTCATACAATAGAGTTGCTGAGATTTTCAGTAATTTAATCTATGCCAATTAGAAATAAATTCAAACTGCACCAATATGCAATCAACATCATTACTGTGTTTGAGTGACCAATCATTCGATAACTCCTGCTGGGTCATTATCTTAAGCTTGTAGTTGTATACTTCAGTCATGCGTTCATTTTGCCTTCAACTGCTGTCATTACCTTTAATTGTTATTATTCCAAATCATTTTCTCATTCGGACAGAGGATTTAAGTATTAAAACCATAGTTTATTTCTGTTTGCAGATCATTGTCAAGTTTACAGGTCAAAGAGTTATAGAGTCATATTACCATGCAGCACTGGTCCAACAGTCCATGCCAACCAGGGTGGCACGGTGGCTCATTGGCGAGCACTGCTGCCTCACAGTGCCAAGCACCCAGGTCTGATTCCAGCCTTGGGTGACTGTCTGTATGGAATTTGCACATTCTCCTTGTGTCTGCGTGGGTTTCCTCCGGGAGCTCCGCTTTCCTCCCACAGCCCAAAGATGTGCAAGTAAGGTGAGTTGGCCATTCTAAGTTGCCCAATAGTGTTCAGGGATTGTAGGTAAAGTGCATTAGTCAGGGGTAAATAGAGGGTAAGGGAATAGATCTGGGTGGGTTACTCTTTGGACGGCCGGTGTGGACTTGTTGGGCTGAAGAGATTATTTTGACACTAGGGATTCTATTCTATTCGTAATCCCAACCAAACTGTGGGTGGCATCTCATGCGAAGCATTAAAATTGATATTGACCAGTCGGACCAGGAACATGTTTGTTGTAACTTTAAAGACTGGAGCTTGTGTCTCTCATAATAGTTTGTAGAGGTTGAAGTAAGCTATATTTAATATATTTTCAGTTCAGGCTGCCAGTCAAAACCTCAAAGGTAGACAACTTTAGGAATTCTAGTGCCCTTTTTATTTCTAAATGTTGCTATGTCGACAATGTCTTTGCATTAAGGCTTCCTCTAACACTATGGGAGGAAGGTTTCTTTATCCACTTAGTATAATGATTCTATAAATCTGTTTTAAAGAATGGGTTTAAAATTTCACCACTCTTAGGGCACAGAAAATATTGCCTCCTCTGGTTACATCTTGTAATTATAGGTTTAGCATAAAATGTATAAATTAAGCCAGTTGTTGGGGGTGGAACACATGAGCTTAAGGCTGGTGATTTCTGGTATTCCAAAGTTCTGAGGCCACCAACATTATAAGTAACACATGGTTAAGCTCACATATGACAAACCTTCTGATAAAAAGAGCTTTCAGTTCAAACAGTGCAATACATAGACACAACACACCGTCTCATCATAATAAGTATACCTTTCTGTCAGAAAAAGTTTTGGTATGGCAACAGTGGTGCTATAGAACCAAAAGAAATAAGATGATAAAAGAATTTTAAATATGAAAATTTCCTATATTAAAACAGTAACTACACTTCAAAAGTAGGTTGTTAGCTGTAAAGCATTGGAGATGTCTGCAAATCATAAAAAATGCAACATAAACAGGTCACTTAAAAAAATTGGTGATTCACTAATCCAAGGAATTCTGCTCTGAAAGGGAAAAGCATGTTCTTTGAATACAAAAACTGTCGAGGATGAATGTGGAGAAAGGAAAGGAGCTAAAAGAAAGAATGAGAATGGATTCATGGCACGTGTACAAGAGGAATCGAAAGGTCTTCTAATGACATGTTACTAATGTAAGGTTTGAAGAAAAGCAAAGGAGTAAGTTAGGGCCAAATGAAATTGGATAGTTGAGTACTTTAAAAACCCAAAGAACTGCAGATGCTGGAAATCAGAAACAAAAACAGAAATTGCTGGAAATACTCAGCAGGTCTGGCCACATGGAGAGCAATCAGAGTTAACGTTTCAATGCCATAGTGGTAAGGGCTTGGATGGAGAGGAATTTTTTATGTGTGTGCAAGAAAAGTTTCAGATTTAGTGTGTGGATGTATCTACTAGAGAAGGTGCAAAACTTAACCTACTTTTGTGAAAAAAGGCAGGGCAGGTGACTGAGATGTCAGTGGGGGAGCACTTTGTGGCCAGTGACCATAATTCTATGAGTTTTAAAATAGTGATGGAAAAGGATAAACTGGATCTGAAAGTTTAAGTTCTAAATTGGAGGAAGGCCATTTTGGTGACAATAGACAAGAACTTTCAGAAATTGATTGGGGGTGGGTTGGGGGGTGGGGGTGAATATTTAGAGATAAAGGAATGACTGGAAAATGGGAAGCCATTAAAAAGGAGATAATGAGACTCCAGAGATGGTATGTTTCTGCTGTAGTGAAGGGCAAGGCTGGTATGTGTAGGAAGCATATGTCAGGTACAGAGAGCAGAAATCAAGTTATTCCCTGGAAAAGTATAAAGGCAGTAGAAATATACTTAAAAGGGAAATCAGGAGGGCAAAAAGGGAACATGAGATAGCTTTGGCAAATAGGGTTAAGGAGAATCCAAAGGGTTTTTATAAATACATTAAGGGCAAAACGGTAATTAGTGAGAGAATAGGACCCTAAAAGATCAGCAAGGCAGCCTATGTGTGAAACGGCAGGAGATTGGGAGATGCTCAACAAAAATTTTGCATCAGTGTTTACTGTGGAGAAGGTTGTGGAAGATGAAGAATATGGGGAAATAAATAGGGACCTCTTGAAAAATATCATTATTACAAAGGAGGCTGGACATCTTCAAATGCATAAAGGTGGATAAATCCCTGGGACCTGATCAGGTATACCCTAGAACTCTGTGGGAATCTAAGGAAGTGATTGCTGGGTCCCGTGCTGAGACATTTGTATCATTGATAGTCACAGGTGAGGTGCCAGAAGACTAGAGGTTGGCTAACATGGTGCCACTATTAAAGAAATGTGGTAAGGAAAAGCCAGGGAACTATAGACTGGTGAGCCTGACATCGGTGGTGGGCAAGTTGTTGGAGGGAATCCTGAGGAACAGGATGTACACATATAAGGAAAGTCAAGGACTGATTAAGGGTAGTTAACACGGCTTTGTGCATGAAAAATCATGTCTCATGAATTTCATTGAGTGTTTTGAAGAAGTAACAAAGAGGATTGCTGAGAGTAGAGTGATGGATGTGATGCAGTAAGACATTTGATATGGTTCCTCATGATAGACTGGTTAGCAAGGTTACATCACATGGAATACAGGGAGAACTAGCTACTTGTATACAGAACTGGTTCAAAGGTAGAAGGTGGAGGGTGGTTGTGGAGGATTGTTTTTCAGACTGGAGGCCTGTGACCAGTGGTGTGTCACAAGGATCGATGGACAAAGAGACCTTGGATGCAGGTTCATATTTCCTTGAAAGTGGAGTAACAGTTAGATAGGATAGTGAAGAAGGTTGTTGGTATACTTTCCTTTAATGGTCTGTGCATTGATTGTAGGAGTTGAGAGGTCATGTTGCGGCTGTACAGGACATTAATTAGTCCACTATTGGAATATTGCGTGCAATTCTTGCCTCCCTGCTATAGGAAGGATGTTGTAAAACTTGAAAGGGTTCAGAAAAGATTAACAAGGATGTTGTCAGGGTTGGAGGATTGAGCTATAGGGAGAGGCTGAAAAGGCTGGGGCTGTTTTTCCCTGGAGCATCGAAGGCCGAGGAGTGACCTTATAGAGGTTTATAAAATCATAAGGGGCATGGATAGAGTAAATAGGCAAGATGTTTTCCCCATGGTGAGGGAGTCCAAAACTAGAGGGCATAGGTTTAAGGTGAGAGGGGAAAGTTTTAAAAGAGACTTCAAGCGTAACTTTTTCATGCAGAGAGTGGTGCGTATATGGAATGAGCTGCCAGACAAAGTGGTAGAGGCTCTTCAATGACGACATTTAAAAGGCAACTGGATAGATATATGAATAGGAAGGGTTTGGAGGGATAGCAACCAAATACTGGCAAATGGGACTAGATTTATTTAGGATATCTGGTCGGCATTGACATGTTGGACCGAAGGGTCTGTTTCCATGCTGTACATCGCTATGACTCTGTGACTCTTCCTTGGAATAAGTACTTTACATTGAAGTACTTTGTGAAAGCTGTGCTAAACGAGAGGCTTGCTGGGATACTAGATGAGACAAAGGTGGATGAATAGGAGAGTTTCTGGGAAGGCTGCAAGCACTTAATATAGATTAATCGCCCATATGCAACGCTCCCTTGATTGTTCAGGGAAGTAAGTCGAGAAGCTGCAGAGGAGCTGTCCACTGTACTCCAGGTTCCTTATATAGAGAGAGCATCATTCAAAAGGAGAAATGTTACATCCTTGTTCAAGAAAAGGGAAAAGAATAAACCTGTGTGTGACAGTGAGAGAGAGAGATGATAGAAGCAACCTATTGTGTCACACGATTTGCACTGATGAGGTGAAACTTTGCAAAACAGGGAATTCCTATCATCCCAGGCAGGATTGTAAACCTGGAGTACAGTGGACAGCTCCTCTGCAGCTTCTCGACTTACTTCCCTGAACAATCAAGGGACCGTTGCATATGGGCGATTAATCTATATTAAGTGCTTGCAGCCTTCCCAGAAACTTTCCTATTCATCCACCTTTGTCTCATCTAGTATCCCAGCAAACCTCTCGTTTAGCACAGCTTTCACAAAGTACTTCAATGTAAAGTACTTATTCCAAGGAAGAGTCACAGAATCATAGCGATGTACAGCATGGAAACAGACCCTTCGGTCCAACATGTCAATGCCGACCAGATATCCTAAATAAATCTAGTCCTATTTGCCAGTATTTGGTTGCTATCCCTGGCAATGGATGCCTCATCTTCATCCTGCTCTTCCTCTGCCTCCTCTGAGTGCTCCTCAACCAGAATTAGAGATGAGTTCCTTCACCCTCTTCGGTCTGCAATGCTCACTGCTGCACCATGTCAAAATGTTGGTCAAGATGTTGCATACCACTTATTCTGGAGACACCCATTGATAATTCCAGAAGGGCTGTTCCAGATCTATCAAGGCAGGTGAAGTGAACATTCAACTACCCAATGGCCTGTTCTATGAAGCAACCAATGGTCATGTGGCTTTTGATGTAGCACTTCAGCACTTCGTTAGGCGAGGGGGAATGTTCCACATCAGTGTCATGAGACAAGCTTGAAATGTGTATCTCTTTCTATGACAAGTCAGCCCCGAAGTCTGCTTTCTGGAATGAACTGGGTTTCAGTGTTGGATTCCTGCAGTCTGAATGCATCATGATAGCTTATGTATGCATAAACCTCTGACTGTGGTTGTTGTGCTTTGATGGAATGAATATTGTTTCCAGCTTAGAAACCCCTGATTGGTATGCTGGAGTTTAGATTGCCCTGAACCTACAGTGATCAAGTATGCCCTGTGATTTTGAAATTCCATTATCTTAATATTCTGGATTTCCATGGCCAGCAATGACTTCAAAAATGAAAAATGTTGATTTAAAATGGAGTGAATAATCACCAGACTATAGGTTAAACTAAGTTTCATAAAATCATCTATAAAACTGAAATTTAGTATTATTTTTACGAAAAGAATCAGGGGTCAAGAAACCTTGTATGATTTACACCTTAATGAGAAGTGTGAGGGCCTATGACCAAAATGTTGACACCTGCCCCTCAGATGCAGCCTGACCTGCTTTTCTAGCGCCACACTTTTTGACTCAAACTCTCCAGCATCTGTCATCCTCACTTTCTCCTTCATAAGAAGCATGTATATTGAAGATTTTTAAAAGAATCACTGTGATTATCTGCCTTGAAAGCAAAGAACTCAGACATTTAAATCCCGAAACCAAGTGTATTTCAGGGAGCTGCTTTTGGGTACAGCAGAGGAGATTGATCAGTAAGTGAAACTAGAGAAGGCTCTTTCTCCCTTCTCCCTCTCACCTCTTAAAGGACAAAGAAATCAGTGAAAACACAAACTGGAAATAAACATCTGAATATTGAGAATTCAAAGATATCTGAAAAATTCACGATATGGAGGAACTGGTGTTGGACAGGGTTGGACAAAGTTAAAAATCTCATGACACCAGGTTACAGTCCAACAGGTTTATTTGGAAGCACTAGTTTTTGGAGCACTGCTCCTTCATCAGGTGGGTGTGGAGCAGAATCATAAGACACAGAATTTCTAGTAACAGGATTGCAGTGTCATGGAATGTAATATTAAATAAATTCAGTTTAAATCTTTCATCTTTTAGAATGATCCTGTTAGTTTTGGTACCTTCATATGTAAATCCCAGAACTTTTTTAAAGTTACATTCTCAAGAGAACAATAGGCGCCATCTCAGCTCAGATAATGCATTGAAAGTGTGAGGTTAAAGTCTGCCTGTGTCCTAATATTAGGTCACACTGATTCTATTTCTAAAGTGGGATTTACAGAATCTAACATGGATTTATGCAGTTTTTGACCAAAATAAAATGTAATTCTGCAAGTACAAATTCATCCCACAAAGTTATGTGTGTGTGTGTGCAGAGGAGACCGAGTAACTGTGTGCATATGGGGGTGTGTGTGGGGATATGAGTGTGAGAGGGTGTGCGTATGTGTGTGAGTGTAATGGGGTATAAGTCTGGGAGAGGGTGCGTGTGTGGGTGAGTGTGGGGGTAGTATGCGTGAGCATATGAGAGAGAGAGCTTGTGTATGAGAGAGGGTCTGCGTGAGCGTGTGTGTGTGTGAGAGAGAGAAAGAATATGTAGTGCAGTGAGGTCACCTGTAGTGTGGCATGAACCCAAGGTCCTGGTTGAGGCCATCTTCATAGGTACCGAACTTGACTATCAGTCTCTGCTCGGCCACTTTACATTGTTGCCTGTCCCGAAGTCCGCCTTAGAGGATGATGACCCAAAGGTTCGAGGCCAAATATACCGGATTGCTAAAGTCTTCCCTGACTGGGAGGAAGCACTCCTGGCTGGTCCTTGTTGTGCGGTGTCCATTTAACCGTTGCAGCAGCCTCTGGTCGGTCTCACCAATGTACCATGACTTAGGGCATCCTTTCCTGCATCATATGAGGTAGACAATGTTGGTCAAGTCACATGAGTACCTGCTACATGCATGATGGGAGGTGTCCCCACATGTGATGGTGGTATCCGTGTTGACACTCTGATACGGCTTGCAGCATCTGCCGTGACAGGGTTGTATGGTGTTGTCCCTCTCTCATACACAGACTTATACCCTATTTCACACACACATATGCACTCTCTCTCACGGACACTCACACCCCCCCACACACCCAAATGCACACACAAACACATATAAGTTTGTGGAATGAATTTGTACTTGCAGAAATACTTTGTGTGTGTGTGTGCATGTGGGTGTGTGTGGAGAGTGTGAATGTCTGTGAGAGAGAGTGTTGTTAGAAATTCTGTGTCTTATGATTCTGCTCCACAACCACTTGATGAAGGAGCAGCTTTCCGAAAGCTAGTGCTTCCAAATCAACCTGTTGGACTGTAACCTGGTATTGTGCGAATTTTAATTTTGCAAAATTCATGGCTGCCATTGATCCATCCCGAACAAAACACGGTCTCAGATTAAAATCCAACAGTTCAAGTTCGCACACAGAACATGAAGCAGCACTTCTTTCTTCTTCCATTTTGTACTTGACACCATTTCCTTTTTAAGTGTGTATTTGTCTTTATGTGTGAGTTTATATCCTGTTTTTTTCTTGAAGTTAGTAAGTAATACATTTTCACTATCTTTCACTCCTGAAATCCATATAATTGGCTCCTGATTGGTTTCTGGTTAACTAATTGTTTCTGGTTAACTAATTAACTACATTTGAATTTAAGTGAGGTGTAAATACTTGCGAAAAAGGACACAGTGGGCACAAGCTTCTAAAGGCCTTAATGATGTGGGCCGGGGCTGGAATCACATCAGAAATCCTGTGAGGCCTACACTGACATCATCTCTTTTGAATCTGCAGAGGCATAAGCTATTTTTGAAATGGGGAAGGCTTCAGAAATCTGAAGCACAAAGGGATATGGGAGTCCTAATTCAGAATTGTCTTATGACAATTCCAGTTGAATAAAGGGAACTATGGAACTATGAGGGAGGAGCTGGCCAAAGTCAATGGTGCAATACCTTAGCAGGGATGACAGTGGAGGAACAATGGCGGATACTTCTGTGTATAATGCAAAAGATGCAGGATCAGTTCATTCCAAAAAGGAAGAAAGATTCTAGGAGGAGGCATGGGTGGCTGTAGCTGATGAGGAAAGTTAAGAAACATATAAAGTTAAAAGAGAAAAAGTATAACATAGCAAAGATAAGTGGGAAAACGGAGGACTGGGAAGCTTTGAAAGAACAACAGAGGATTACTAAGAAGGAAATATGCAGAGAAAAAATGAGGTACGAAGGTAAACTGGCCAAAAATATAAAGGAGGATAGTAAAAGCTTTTTTAGGTATGTGAAAGGCAAAAAAATGGTTAAGACTAAAATTGGGCCCTTGAAGACAGAAACAGGGGAATATATTACGGGGAACAAAGAAATGGCAGAAGAATTGAATTGGTACTTCAGATTTGTGTCCACTGGGGAAGACACAAGCAATCTCCCTGAGGTAACAGTGGCTGAAGGACCTGAATTGATGGAAATTTATATTTGCCAGGAATTGGTGTTAGAGAGACTATTAGGTCTGAAGGTTGATAAGTCCCCGGGGCCTGATGGTCTACATCCCAGGGTACTGAACGATGTGGCTCAGGAAATCGTGGATGCGTTGGTGATTATTTTCCAGAGTTCGATAGATTCAGGATCAGTTCCTGTGGATTAGAGGGTGGCTAATGTTGTATCACATTTTAAGAAAGGAGCGAGAGAGAAAGCAGGAAATTATAGACCAGATAGTCTGACCTCAGTGGTGGGAAAGATGCTGGAGTCTATTATAAAGGATGAAATCACGACACATCTGGATAGTAGTAACAGGATAGGACAGAGTCAGCATGGATTTATGAAGGGGAAATCATGCTTGACTAATCTTCTTGAATTTTTTGAGGATGTAACTAGGAAGTTGGACGAGGGAAATCCAGTAGATGCAGTGTACCTGGACTTTCAGAAAGCTTTTGAAAAAGTCCCACACAGGAGGTTAGTGAATAAAATTAGGGC
>NC_057741.1:9105202-9140750 GCF_004010195.1 Chiloscyllium plagiosum
TCTGGAGGCAGGAAACATGTTTCCGCTGATGGGTGAGTGCCGAACCAAAGGACACAGCTTAAATATACAGGGTAGACCATTTAGGACAGAGATGAGGAGAAACTTCTTCACCCAGAGAGTGGTGGCTGTGTGGAATGCTCTGGCCCAGAAGGCAGTGGAGGCCCAGTCTCTGGATTCGTTTAAGAAAGAGTTGAATAGAGCTCTCAAGGATAGTGGAATCAAGGGTTATGGAGATAAGGCAGGAACAGGATACTGATTAAGGATGATCAGCCCTGATCATATTGAATGGTGGTGCAGGCTCGAAGGGCAGAATGGCCTACTCCTGAACCTATTGTCTATTGTCTAGGGTAAATATGTGGGTTCAGTTGGCCTTTAGAAAGATTAATACAATGTTAGCATTCATTTTGGGAGGGCTAGAATACAAGAGCGTTCTGAAGTTGTACAAAGCTCTGGTCAGACCACATTTGGAATATTGTGAGCAGCTTTTGGGCCCTGTGTCTAAAGAAGGATGTGTTGGCTTTGGAGGGGGCCCAGAGAAGGTTTTCAAGAATGATGCCGGGGATGAAGGTGTATCCTTACTGATTGTGGTCCGTGGGTCAAGAAGTCAGCGATCCAGTTGCAGAGGGAGGAGCAGAGTCCTAGGTCTCAGAGTTTGGAGATGAGTATGGTTGGAATTATGGTGTGGAAGGTGGAGCTAAAGTCAATAAATAGGAATTTGACATAGGCGTCCTTGTTATCCAAATATTCTAGGGATGAGGGGAGGGCCAGGGAGATAGCACTGCCATGGACCCTTTGCAATGATAGATGAATTGTAGTGGATCAAGGAAATCTGGGAGGCTGGAGTTGATGTATGCCATTACTAACCTCTCAAAGCACTTCATTATTATGTGTGTCAGAGCCATTGGACAGTTGTCAATAAGGCACATTACCTAATTTTTCTTTGGCACAGGGATAATAGTGTGCTTTGTGAAGCAGTTGGGAACCTCAGATCAGAGTAAGGAGAGCTTAAAGATTTCTGTAAATACTCTCGCCTGTTGGTCCAAGCAAGATCTGAGTGTACAGCTAGGGACTCTATCTGGGTCAGTCACTCTCCATAGGTTCACCCTCAAGAAAGCCAATCTGATGTCTGTGGCCGGTGACAATGGGTACAGCTGCACCCGAAGCTGATAGGACACATGACATCATTTCACTGACTTTCTGTTTAAAACGAGCATAGAATGTATTGAGCTCATCGGGGAGGGATGTATTGTTGCCAGAAAATCCCCTCAACTTGGCTATGTAGCCCATTATGTCATATAATGCTTGCCACAATCGACGTGTGGTTGGTCTGGTATTGTCTTTTGGTGTCCCTGATGGCTTTACGAAGATTGTACTAGATTTCCTGTATATATCAGGGGTCACCTGACTTGAACACTTCACACCTGGACTTCAGTCGGGAGTAAATTTCAGGATCATCCATGGTAATGAGTTTTGTGAAGATTTGTAGCTCAGGTTGAGATTCTGGATATGAGTTTGCTCGCTGAGCTGGAAGGTTGGTTTTCAGACATTTCATCACCATACAAGATAACATCATCAGTCAGTCTCTGGTGAAGCACTGGTGGTATAGCCCGCTTTTTATTTATGTGTTCAGGTTTCCTTGGGTTAGTGATATAATTTCCTGTGGTAATGTCATGTCCTGTTCTTTTTCTCAGGAGGTGTAAATGTCACCCCTCATGGCACTATCTTAGGTGCAAGGACCTAGGGAAAAGTCTTAGATACAATAAAGGAAATAAGAATAGAGTTACATTACCTTACAATAATTCATAGAATAAGTTAGAAAACAAGGCACACAGTTAAAAGGATAACTGTTACACTCAGATAACCAGATTACAGATACGTATTACATTACAGCCGATCAGTGCAGGGGCTTCCACACGTGGTCTGACTGGTCTCATAAGCCACTGACTGCCAGCGCCTCTCCCCAGTCCAACAACTGTCCCTGCTCCAATCTGGGCCTCCCTCCCTTTCCATTCTTGCTCTCAGCTACTGCACACCACTCCATTCCTCCAGCCCTAGTCCTCAGCTATACCGCGCCATTCCTCCAGCCCACTCTGCTTCAGCCCTAAACAGTTCTGATACATTCATCCAGCCCACTCTGCTGTAGTCCTCAGCTGCTCCGCCCTATTCCTCCAGCCCATTCTGCTCCAGACCTCGGCTACTCCATTCCATTCCTCCAGTCTCCTCTGCTCCAGCCCTCAGCTGCTCCGCCCTATTCCTCCAGCCCATTCTGCTCTAACCCTCACCTGTTCTGCCCCATTCCTCCAGCCCACTCTGCTATAACCCTCAGCTGCTCCAAGTTAAGTTTTCATTGCTGTGGGTTCCAACTCAACAACACATAGGAGGCTTGATACTTTCCAGGACAAAGCAGCCCACTTGTTTGAGACCACATCAACAAATGCTCACACCCTCTACACTGATGCTCAGTAGCAGCATTGTGCACCATCTGCAAGATTGACTGCAGAAGTTCACCAAGGCATTTAGACAGCACTTTCCCCAAACTCACAATCACAACCATTTGGAAGGACAAGGGCAGCACGTACATGTATATACCACCAACTCCAATTTCCCTTCCAAGACCACCTGGACTTGGAACTATATCACCATTTCTTCCATGTTATGGAGTCAAAATTGTGCAACTTCTTCACCCACCCGACCAGTCGCACAGTGGAACGTACTGGTTCAGGAGGCAGTTCACTTGCATCTTTTCAAGGTCAACCAAAGATGGGAAATAAATACTTTCCCAGGAAAATCTGATGAATGAATTAAAACAAAAACTTTCATCGCACGCCTGATGGAAGATGAACACATACTTACAAATATGAGACCATATGGACAATGAAATATGGCCCATGCCACCTATGTGGTCTCAGAAGGTCTTCTTTTACCTTCACACAAAGTCTAGATACATTCCTGGGGTCTGCAGCTGGCATGGAGACAGCCTGCCTTATTGAGAGGCCTGTTGTTTTCATGGAGATAGCCTTCATGGCACCTTCCAGGGTACCAGGCATAGACCTCTAAGATGTGGTACTAATGATCAGAGATGATTTGTATATTGATTTAGTAAAAGCCTTTTGTCTTGACGAAATTAGTGGAGTTAACGTATGGCAACTTTGATGTGGTATGTGTGTAGTCTATAATACTTTGGGAGAAGCCAGCTACATTGGCAAAGCCTAATGCCTGCCCTAACATTCTCATGGGAAAACAGGGTGATGTGGTATAATATGACACAAAGGGTACAGGTAACAACCATTTTCCATTTGTAGAATGTGTTGTCAGACACTGTACAGGTCCCTGGAGGATATTGAACAGACAGCCAGTCAGTTAAAGATATGGCATAGTTGTCACTGTCATGGAAACCTGGATTTCTTAGCCACGTTGTGCTTCAGGTCACAGGTCCCATTCCAGCATCATTCTGTGATAGTACCCCAGGGCATCTTCAGTCTATAGAGGCCTTATTCATCTGGAGGGAGCAATGTCATAGACAATAGACACTAGGCCTCTTGTACCTTGTCTGTATCACCGAACAAAGACAGCTTTACCTGCAAGAACATGCTGGAGAATGCTTCTATTTCAATGTGTGAGCTGCAGCCTATGAGATCTTGGATTGTCTGAGTGAACCGTGGTCTACAAGTGCCATTTTTAAGCTTGCCTATGATTATTCCTGCTTCACAGCGATGACTGTAAAGGGGACGTCATGGTATTGTGGTATTATCACTGAGGTATTGATCCAGAGACCCAGGGCCACAGTTTTTAATCCCGCTATAGCAGATGATGGAATTTTAATCCAATATAAATCTGGAATTAAGAGTTGATGATGACCATTGTCAATTATTAGAAAAACCCATCTGGTTCACTAATGCCCTTGAGGGAAGAAATCTGCCATCCTTATCTGGTCTGGCCTACATGTAACTCCAGACCCACAGCAATATGGTTGACTCTTAACTGCCCTCTGGGTAATTAGGGATGGGCAATAAATGCATGCCTTCATCCCGTGAGTGAATGAAAAATAAATGACCATTTGTAATGGTAAGGTTTACTTGTGACCAGGACTTACATCTCACATAATGGAAAAGTGTCTGCCCAATCATGCAATGATAACAGATATCTTCAACCTGTACTGTGTAAGTGTTTAATTAATGCAATTATCCTTTGAAGGGTCTCTCACATCACTCCCAAATAGACACAGTGTGGTCAGACAGAAAGAAAACACTTATTTCACCCACTCTGGTGCAGTTGCTGCCAATTTCCCATTTTCATTGTGAGTGAATGACTTGCTTGAAGATGAAAGGCAGCATGGGCCATGCTTGGAGAGTGAGCCAGGTGATGAAAGGCTCTTCCAAATCTCCATATTGCTTTCTTCCTTGCACTCCCTGTTGATCCCATCAGTTTTGACCTTCTGCACATTCCCACCCAACTGTTTCATCTATGCTCTCATCTCCAGACAGAATCCTAAATCCTGGCCCCACAACCTCGCTATTCTAACCATTGTACTGCTCCCTGTTGAAGCCAGGGTACTTGTGATCATTAACGAGTTCTTGCTGCACAGTATCCATACCATCCAATGAACTATCACCTCCTACTCTTACAAACTGGTTCATTCCCATTCACAATTATTGCCCATTCTACATGCCTGCATGTTGCCTCCAATCCCCACAGTTGACTTTCCAACCTAACCCAGTCAGCAGTAACCACTCTTGGTATTCATTGAGAAGACCTGAAGGATACATGTAGACCACCTCACTGACCAATCTAGATGCACCAAGAGGGACCACATCCCAGACTGATTTCTGTCCATCTCTCCAACTGACTTACTGCAAATCATAGACTGGTAGCCATACCAACTACTGTGGTGGGACTTGAAACCATGAGCCTAACTTCAATTCTGGTTTACTAATCCATCAACATTACTGTTGCTATCTGAGAGATGGTGACATTCCATTCAAATTGTATGGATCCTCTCCAAGATTAATGTAAAACCAAACTATTGGAGCAATGTGAGGAAACTGATGATTAAGGTCTAACTTATCAAAGCAGAGTCATAGAGGTCGATAGCATAGAGTCATAGAGATCTACAGAATAGAGTCATAGGGACCTAGAGCATAGAGTTATAGGGATCACCAGCATCGAGTCATACAGATCGCCAGCATAGAGTCACAGAAATCTCCAGCATAATCATAGAGATCCCCAGCATAGAGTCACAGAGATCTCCAGCATAGAGTCATAGAGATCCCCAGTATTGAGTCAGAGAAATCTCCAGCATAGAGACATAGAGATCACCAGCATAGAGTCATAGAGATGTACAGCATAGAGTTGTAGAGATCTCCAGCATAGAGTCATAGTGATTTATAGCACAAAGTCACAGGGATCTACAGCATAGAGTCATAGAGATCTGCAGCATAGAGTCATAGAGGTCTGCAGCATAGAGTCATAGAGATCTGCAGCATAGAGTCATAGAGATCTGCAGCATGGAGTATAGAGATCTGCAGCATAGAGTCATAGTGATTTACAGCATAGTCATAGGGATCTACAATATAGCCTCAGAGATTTACAGCATAAAATCATAGACATATACAGCATAGAATCATAGAGATTTACAGCATAGAATCTTAGAGATTTACAGCATTGAAGAAAGCCCTTTGACCCATGATGTCTGTGTCAGTCAAAAACTACTACCCAACAAACATGAAAATGGTGGAAAGGTAAAATACAACACTGGCAGAGTCGAGAAGCTGGTTGCTATGCATTTATAGAATGCCTATAGTGCTGAAAGAGGCAATTCAGCCCTTGGAGTCTGCAAAGAATCTCAAAAGGGCATCTGACCCAATCCCTGTAACCCTACGTTTACCATAGCTAGCCCACCCAGCCTCCATACTATGGGACAAGTTTAGCACACCCAATCCACCTAACATGCACATTTTTACACAGCCAATCCACCTAACCTGCATATCTTTGGACCAAGGGAGGAAACCCATGCAGACACTGGAAGAACATGCAAACTCCACACAGTCAACCACCCAAGGGTGGAATTGACCCCAGGTTCCTGACACTGTGAGGCGGCACCTAGTCCATATCCACCCACTTGTCTCCAGTGAGTTTGACTTGACCACTCCAATCCCTCCAACTTCCCCTTCCCAACCTCCACCCTGCCAACTTAAGAACTAACTCCCTCTAGTCCCAATATTTCCAGTGCCCTTGAAAAATCAGATTTGACTTTTAAACAATCCTCGCTCTTACGATCCACCACGATGCAAAACATAAAAATTCAATCACTAAACTCGAATATTTAATAAATGAAATAGAAAGGATTTTTTTTGCCTCAAACCATCTGGAAGAAAGCACTGCCATGTGGAGCATTCAGTATCTTGATGATTTGTAAAGCCACAGGGTAAAGTGAGAAGCCCGGGATGTTAGTTTGCCATGATTGGAGCTGCAGCATTTTGCGCCAATATAAATTGACTTTCTTAAAAAAAAACCCAATAAAAAGCCTCAGATTATACTTTATTTGTGTTTATAATGGTCAGAAACCAGATGAAATACAGAAAATAAACTTGGGACTTTCAAACAGATTTGTCTAAAGTGCTCAACACAAATATAAGTAACCCTTAAAGCACTATTTTTTGAACATTCCAAGACTGTTACCAATAATGGTTTCAAGACACAGCTGCACTTATAACCCGAAATATTTCCAACCCTTTGTGAATAATTTTGAAGTATAGCTAATGCAATTGTCACGGTTACCATCTTTCATTCAGAAAGAACTTCAGACATTTTTTTTATCAAAAAGCATAGCAAAAATCATCAAACAGACCCAGCAATCTAGTGAGCAAAGCACTCATTTATATCCTTGGGCAAATACAATCAATACCAGATAAACATATAACTGATCCAAGCATAATTCTGATCCAACATTAGGATTCTAATGTAACCAACCACTTCTCATCCAACTTCAATGTATAGAATTCCTGATCCAAGCATAATAATTAAATATGAAATCCTAATCCAAGTATTAAATGTTCTCCATTTATTCTATTTTAAAATGTTTAGCGTATTAATTCCAATGAATACAGTGCCAAAAGTCCCACAGACAATATTTTAGAAGTTTAAGCCATGTTTTATAAAGTAAAATGTGATTTTGTTTAGATTGAATTGCTGAGCAAATAATTAAATGGATGGTGGCAGAAAACTTGCAAATCTTCAAACTTGATCCACAGGTTCAAGAATTTTGGATTTAATACAGTCCAGGTTTAAGTATGACATTTTTGCAAATTTAGGTATCTTGTAGAGCTCAAGTATCATACAATGACAGTTGCACCAGGAATTCTGAACGTGGAACTCAAATGTTTACTTTCTCTTTTGTTTGGAAGGATGGGGAGGACTTTTGACAATTTTTAAGTAGTGTCATTTATACAGAAACTCTGTGAAAGAGTATAATACAGATAAAATAAAAGATAAGGATATTCCTTAAATCATGCCAAGTTCTTCACACTGTTACTATGATTACTGTTTATAAACAATCAATCAGTTTACTCAGTTTTCAGTATTTATCCTTCTAAAATAACATCAAACGAATCAATGTTTCATAAGTGCATAATTTTTATTTTGACTAATCCTGTTAAGGAAATGGAATAGTTAACTTCTCACCTTCATTTAGATTTTATGCCATGATGTGGAGGTGCCGGTATTGAACTGGGGTAGACAAGGTCAGATTATAGTCCAGCAGGTTCATTTAAAATAACAAACGTCCGGAGTGTTGCCCCTTTGTCAGGTGACGAAGAGGCAACACCGCAAAAGCTTGCGATTTCAAATAAACCTGTTGGAATACAATCTGGTGTTGACGGACTTCTGAATTAGATTTTAATAGAGGAGCTGCTATTGATTCTTCCAACGTGAGCAGAAGAAATTGGCTTTAAAAATGATTGCCAGTAATGACAAGTGCAAAAATGGTGATATTAGCAAACTAAGATCTGATTGCACTATTTTATTGTCAGTGTTAGCCAATCTGTTGCAAATAGGTTAACGTTGGTATGAATACAATGCTGATTGAAAAAATCTAGACTTTGATGTGGCCAAATGCCATTCCATGATTTACTCAACTTACTTAAAATGAGTAGCTTAATGCATTTGTTTAGAGAGCATGCTAAGAATGCAATACACAGGGGTATTTTGTGTTCATCCATTCCGATTGCTATTTCTTGATTAGATTTGGTTAGATTCTCTATACAGGCCCTTCAGCCCAACAAGTCCACACCGACCCTCCAAAAAGTAACCCACCCAGACCCATTTCCCTCTGACTCATGCACCTAACACTGTGGGCAATTTAGCATGACCAATTCACCTGACTTGCACATCTTTGGATTGTGGAAGGAAACCGGAGCACCCGGAGGAAACCCACGCAGACACGGGGAGAATGAGCAAACTCTAACAAGATAGCCGCCCAAGATGGGAAACATCACCCAAGGTAGTCTCAAACATTTAAATTATTTCTTGGAAAAATAGTGAAAAAGCATCAAAATTCTGAAACTTAAGGAGTTGACCAAAATATAAACTAAAACAAAAGATTGTGTATATTCCCAAATTTTAAACAAGTCCCAATAGAGTTGGACAACATTTTTTGTTTCAAGCTCCTATCTGGTTTTTTGGACTGTTTTAATTCGCTTCCACTCCATGAGCCTTAGCCTGGAGGCAGCTTCTTGACTTATTGTCTGCTGATGCTCCATTTAAACTGCTTTTCTTGGCAGTTTTAATCTGTGGTAGTTTCCCATTGACTTCCACTCTCAGGAGCAGGGTGAGAAGGCAGGTCCCAAGTCTACTCTGGCTGGAATAAGAATTCAACCTATTCTGGCATTATTCTGAACCAGATGCTAGCCAACTGACCTAACCAACCCCATTTTTATTCAGTCAGGACCACAAAGAAAATATTTTTCAACTGTTAATCCTTATCCTTCAAATTTAGCATTTGATTGTCCCTGCTGACTTTTTCCAGATTCAACAGTTAATTGCAGAATCTCAGACAGTGGAACGTTGCAGACTGTGGCTTTCCACTTCTATGAAGCCACCTCAAATTTGGATGAGTCATTGCAAGGCTCCCTCTCGATCACATAGCACAGGCCAAATTATATTCTAACAAACCATTTTGAATACAACCACAAACTGCATTTCATATTGAAATGTTTAGCACTGTTACTGGATTCAAAGCTCTTTGTTTTCTTTTATTTCCACAGTCAACTTGACACTTATGAAACAATATGGGAGTTAATATCCTGCATTTTAAGTCATGAATACATTTTTAAGCTATCCACTAAATGCCTCCATTCCCAATGCAGATGGAAATATTTTTTCATCTTAATTAATAACATGCAGTAAATAGACAGCCAATCTGAAGGATCTTTTTGGAGCGGGAAAAGAAACAAAATGATGGGCAAGGGTCTACTGTACAAACTAATACCTGGTTGAATGGGACAGAAGTGGCAACAGAATAAACTGAGAAGCTTGCATTATAAGAGTCAATAAGTTGGGAAGAAGTGAAAACCAAAGAAAGTAAGATGGCAATGTTTCTAGATTTTTGTTTGGATGTAAACCATTACCTTGAGCTGGTTAAAAAGAGAAAAATGGGTGTATCATGAACCTTCGATATTGGTGTGTTAATGTGTAAATTTTCCAGTCATTTAAATCAGACTGGCAGTAACTGTTATGAACTCTTCCCCTAGTTTCCTCCACATTCTTTTTATGAAGGCAAACAACTAGGTTCCTACCCAATAGAAACATAAAATGAGATTATTAAAAATATATTTTATTGTTGGATCTATAGGAGCTTAATTAAACTAACATGAAGAATGGGGTCTCACTGTGTTGAGAATGTGCACTGGACCTTTCAGTGCTGTGAATGCTTTTGGATCTCCAAAATGGTATCTACAGTATCCATGTTTGCATCTGGTGCAGCTACACTGAATGTCATGGTAGTTTGGATAGCAACGCACACACGGTGAATATCCGCCAAAAGTATGTCATGTAGGATTTCAGGCAGTGTAACACTAATTTGACACCAACACTTGCAATTTTACCCTCAGTGTCCCAGCTAATATGATCTTTAGCTTCACACAGCAGAGCACGAATCCAGTAACAAATAACATCCAATCTTATTTGAAGTAGTCATCAATGGCTAATAGTCTAGCTGCTGGTTGATTTAATTCATTTTGAGTGTTGTTGCAATTTTACAAGTGACTGGTGCTAACATCAAGGCTTCACAAACTGTTTGCTCTGAGTCATGGTGTAGTTAATGACTTACCCCTCAGCTCTCAGGAAATTGGAAAATGAATAGAGGGCATGGAGAGTAGGACAAACTGCTAGAAGTGAGAGGAAGAGAATGAAGAGTAGGGTTCATAACAGCAAGGTACTCAAGGTATAACTGATTTACAAGAACCACAATGAGGACATGGCAAAGTTAGATTGTCCTGGTTTTCATTGTGGTAATTGTTAATCCTGACCGGCACATGCCCATACAGATCAAAATAGAGTCCATACAATTTTTATGTGACATAATTGTAGCAATGGCCAAATTACCCATAGTGCAACTTTACTGCTCGGTAATCACCCTTTGTGCATGACAGGCTTCTGGACAATTCTAATCACACGACAAAGCCAATCTGCTTTCTTAAAAGTAGGCTGTACTTAAAGGAACAGACTTGCTGCAATGTAAGATGTAGGAGCGTGAACACCAGAGGAAACAAGGGCTTCCAGAGTGATTCACATTCTGCTGAATGCCATGGTGTTGCAGAAGGATAGAAGAAAAGGAAAGACACCATGGATATGTGTGTGAGACGGTTGGTATGGGAAACAATAGTGCAACCAGAATTGCTCTTCGAACGGAATAAGCAGCTGAGCAGGGAAATCAACTCACAGAGTCTGGGTATGACATCTGTCAGCACTGCTAAAAGAAGTCTAATGAACTTATGCAATCAAGTATTGTCAGTGGAAAGACAACTCATGACTACCGCAACACCAACCTCTCACACTACACAATGTGCCATTCTGTCATTACATACATCAATGCTGTTAGCCCCACCTTTCACTGCCTCCACAAACATTGAGCTCTCCAGCTATAATAGACACAGTCCTTTTCAGAGCTGCAGAATCACTGACCTATGCCCTCCTTCCAGGACAAGGAGTTGTACAATGGTGAAGGAGCAGGGCAGAGGGGGAAGATGGACAAGGATCTCTGCAATTCCTAATCCTCCTGGGAGAGATAGCTCCCCATCTGATGACTGCAGGAAGAATGCATCATCTTCCTCCTTGAGACCCTTCATCCACACAGCATCAGTACCAACTCCTCCAATTTCCGAATCTCCCTCACCTCGCCTCATCCCAGGTCCAATCCTCCAACTTGGAACCACCTACTTGACCTGTCCTATCTGTCCATCTTCCTTCCCACCTATCTGTTCCACCTCAACTCTCCTGCTCCTCAGATGCTGCCTGACCTGCTGTGCTTTTCCAGCGCCACAATCTTTGACTCTGATCTCAGCATCTGCAGTCCTCACTTTTTTCTTCAATGATGGAACCAGTCACAATGTAGCCCAAGATATCTATAATCACTGCAAAAATTGAGGATGAAAGCATGTTATGGCCTTATACCATTTCTCCACACCCAATTCACCTCCCCTGGTATATAATGTGATGAACATCCCTGTGCCACAAGGAATCTCCTGCTCTCTACCTGCTGCCATTTCTCATGCAGACCTTCCCTGTCTTACTTCCTGTTTTCTGACAACCAAAGACGAGACAACTGCACAATCACAGCTACCCATGGGGAAGGACTGAAGGCTACAGGCAAATACATTAAGAGACTCCATAACTTGAATATAGAGATCAGCACATGGCAATTGGGCTGGGCAGAAGTTGGCTGCAGTAGAGAATGAACTGTGTGTCTGTCCACCAGGAGGACAATGCAGCAATCAAATCCTACGGCAGAAGGCTCATACAATCCCTACTGTGCGGAAGCAGTCCATTTGGGTGAAACTTGAAAGGGTTCAGAAAAGATTTTCAAGGATGTTACCAGGGTTGGAGGATTTGAGCTATAGTGAGAGGCTGAACAGGCTGGGGCTGTTTTCCCTGGAGCGTCGGAGGATACGGGGTGACCTTATAGAGGTTTACAAAATTATGACGGGCATGAATAGGATAAAATCTTTTCCCTGGGGTCGAGGAGTCCAGAACTAGAGGGCATAGGTTTAGGGTGAGAGGGGAAAGATATAAAAGAGACCTAAGGGGCAACGTTTTCATGCAGAGGGTGGTATATGTATGGAATGAGCTGCCAAAGGATGTGGTGGAGGCATTTGGATGAGTATATGAATAGGAAGGGTTTGGAGGGATACGAGCCGAGTGCTGGCAGGTGGGACTAGATTGGGTTGGGATATCTGGTCGGCATGGACGGGTTGGACCAAAGGGTTTGTTTCCATGCTGTACATCTCTATGACTCTATGCCCCTCTGAAAATCATCCCACCCAGAACTATCCCATCTCTATAATCCTGCATTTCTCTTAGCTAATCCACCTGCACATCCCTGGACACTATGGGCCAATTTAGCATGGCCAATGCACCTAACTTGCACACCTTTGGACTTTGGGAGGAAACTGGAGCACCTGGAAGAAACCCATGCTGACAAGGAGAGAATGTGAACTCCACATCAGACAGTCACATGAGGGTAGAATAGAATTCTGGTGCCTGGTGCTCTGAGCCAGCAGTGTTAACCACTGTACCACAGCACCTCCCACAAACATCAGACTCAGGTGTGAATCTCAAAGGAATAGTTACCAGGAGATCAAGTATATCCACTGTGAGACTGAGTGAGTTAGCCAGCCTGTCTGATAACCTCTTGTTACTCTCACGGAGGACAAGGGAACAAGGCTAAAAATCGGCTCGAGAGTATGGCATTGAGATTACCCGCTGTGCATCAGCTTGCCATGCTACTTACCCAGAGCACCGGCACTGTGACCCATTTGTAGAAACTTTTGTTCAGACAGACTATGTAATCTTATCCCACTCTGGTGAGGATGCAGCAGTATTTTCTGCAAATCCAGTAACTCACAAAATCAGAAACACTGCTCGAATTGAGCAAAATATCTCAGAATTTCATTGCGCTGTTGGTGGGTGGATGGATAAGTGGGATAACTTAGGTGGGTAGATGGATAAGTGGGGCAGATTGGATGGGTAGATTGGCGAGGTGAAGTGAACAGGTAATTGAGTGTGCAGGGTAGGTGATTTACATTGGTAAGTGAATGGTCAGTTTGTTTGAGGGTGCTATTGGATTGGGTTGGGATAGGTGGAGGTTGAGTGATTACTCGCATCATGTCACTGTGTAATTGAGAATGGTGGGGTAGTTTGGGAGGATAGTTAGTGGAGCCAGTTGGGACTGCTAGAGGGAAATTTGGGCATGAGATGAGTTAACCCACATGAATTTCCAAGTGGGATTAGAATGAAGTGGGGAAATTTATTTAACTTCACAAGCAATAATCATTTAAGTCATTTAAGATTCAATTTTATTTATTCCAGTCAAGAAAGTAGTCAGGTTAAAAGAAACCTTAGTTAAATTGCACAAACACACTCAGATGCTGATGAAGCAGACAGATAGATTCTGTGAAAGTACTATGTGGCTGATTCTGGATTAGTGGTGCTGGAAGAGCACAGCAGTTCAGGCAGCATCCAAGGAGCTTTGAAATCGACGTTTCGGGCAAAAGCACTTCATCAAAAGCCCTTTACTACTATTTGGCTGAACCAACATTAATCCCGAGGGCCTATTTGGAAATGGAATGTGAAGGTGATTCCATGCCAAAAGTTTATGGGGTTTAATTAAGGGTGGGAATGAAACACAGGCGTCAGAGAGGAGAGAGGATGGGAATGGGTTTGGGAAGATAGGAAATGGTGAAACCAGGGATAACATCCACCTTGCCACTTTTAGAATGCATGGAAAACATGGTATTTATCTAAAACAGGCCATTTCAAAATTCAAGAAATGTAACTTATCCTTAATGATTTAGAGTGCTAATTCAGAATCCTCTCTGAGACAGACTCTCCCAATGTTGACTCAGTAAATGATCATTGATCTGTACCTTGAATTCCTGAGATTATCTTGTAAAGTAAGCGAGCACAACATGACTCAGGGAGAAAATTACCATGTGACTGGGTAGTCACATGGTCTGGAGGCAGTTATGTTTGAGGACAAGATGAGGGGATCAGTTGTGGAGTTACCTGGGTGTTAGACCAGATGTTAATCTGTTTAACATTTCCTGGGCAAATAGTTGAATGCAGCAAAACTATCTCAGAGTCAAAGACAATTAGTAGATGTGCAAGTGGAGTTGTTGATTGGAAGTTTAAATTTACTGAGCAATTCTCACATGGGTCCTTTTTTCTGGACTTCTGAAGGATCTGACGCATAATTTCAGTCATACGTCTGCTTTCCAATGATCGAGAGGCCAGAAAATTTGCCCCAAAAATATCAAAAATATTCTACAACTAATATATGTATGAATATTTCATACCTCTCTCCAACAACCAAACTTTAAGATGTCACCTTACAAATAAAGCACAGATTTTTTAAAAAAGTGATAGGAAGACAACTATTTCATGCTGTGCTTTTCTGAGGTGGAGCCAGAAATTTGCAAACAGCTAGATTTGTCCTCCAATTTACCTCAGGAACTTTCATGTTTACATATTTCTCCACAGGATGTAGTTCATAAGTTGCCAGATGAAACACAGCTCCACCTTACTAGCAAAACATCAAGACTATATTCCAGATTTCAGGTCGTCCATGAACAGCAATATAGGAGATGGATGTTGGGAGAAACTATTTCTTACATTTCATGTTTGTCTTTGGAATGTAGCTTGACACTGGCAAGACTACCATATTTTCCTGTCCCTAAATGACTTTACTCCTTGCAGTAATGATGCTCTATAAAGGCATACAGGGAATTCCAAA
Source organism: Chiloscyllium plagiosum (assembly GCF_004010195.1). NCBI lineage: Eukaryota > Metazoa > Chordata > Chondrichthyes > Orectolobiformes > Hemiscylliidae > Chiloscyllium > Chiloscyllium plagiosum. The sequence goes on from NC_057741.1 coordinate 9,120,207, forward strand.
AAATTGACCCCGTGATAAATAAAGAACAGTGATAGATGTCTAACCGAGATTCTGATCGATTGGATGATAATAATATTACCAATATATTACTAATTATAGGCTTAGCAGTACAAGTTGCTTAGGAGGGTGTTGTTAAGATAGTCTTGGTGTTGTTGTAATGCATTCTGTAGAATATACACAAAAGGTCTATGGTGAACGGATCACGTAAGTGAACAGGTGGACTGTGGAAGGTATCATATTTCTTATAAGTTCCTGTGGCTGCAGCCATGTAGAGGACTGATGAGTAGTCTCCTAATTTCAGCTTTGTGGATAATAGATTTGTTTGCAGTGCATCCAGTGCCTGCTCCACACTTGTGGCCAAACTGCGCAGCTCAAGTTTCTAGTCTTCCACAATCCCCAGGATATCAAAGGTGGAATTGATAACATTCTGACAGTGTTGCATAAAGTCAGAAGAGATTGCTGGAGTTTCACTTGCTTGAGATGACCATTACTGGCACATGTCTCAGGAATATTAGCATCCACTTGTAAACTCAAGCTTTTATCAAGATTCTGTTATAGGCTGTGCATGGGTTTATGCAATATTTAATAAATTGTACATGGAATCAAACATTGTAAAATCATCAGAAAACAACTCAGTTACTACTTTAACTTGGGAAAGAGGTTATTCATAAAAAAAGTTGAACTATAGTTGATTCATGAATGTTTTCCTGAAGATCTCTTGCAAAGATGTCTTGTGTTCAAACAATAAGAATTATCTACCACAGGATTTCATCTTGACTTCAGTTTTCTCAGGTTATTTAGTGCAACTATTTTGTTTGTCATATAATATTCCACTTTTGTGTCCATGTCTGGGTTGAGATTTTAATGTGATCTGGAGCAATGGGATTCTGACTACACCAGAATTTGGAATAAGGAAATCTCACAGAAGCAAAGAGTTAGAAAACAGTTTGAAAAAATTAAGAGGTAAGAAAAGACACTGTGAAAATATAAACTATTTATTTCACTACTGAAAAGGGAAGGAGGGTGGGATAGACTTGCAGAGAAGATTCAAAACATGGATTGAACCTAGTCCAGTTTATTGAAGACATTCTTACCACAGTTGAGGTAAGTGAATTCAAATCACTTCGGTGAATAAGTAAATAAAAGGATTTCTGTCTTAGAGTGAATATATCCAAATACTAACTCTTCCAAGACTCCCTCTGGCACTGAGTCTCAGCAGAAAAATAATAAAGTTTGGGCAATGTAAACATAAATAGAGTAGCTACAAATATGTCAGTATTAAAAAAGAAAAATCTCCTTTAAAATATTGAGAGGCATGATTAAAGGGAAGTTGCCACAATCTGATTTGTGAAAGATGGCAAACAGTAGAAAATTACTACTGAAATTAAATTATAAGGGAGGGCCTGCATGAAAGAAAGTTAAACTTTAGCATATGAGTCATAAGCAGACTGATTCTTTTCAACAGTAGCCTATATAGAACAATGTTGGAGTGTTAGGAGTATAATCGATCAGTAAGACTGTGTTTAAAGTCATAACATATAATAAAAATTGCTGTAAAGGTTCCATGCTGGAAATAAATGACATAAGCCATTATAAATAAACTTTAAACTTAAAAAAAAGATTTATTACCTAAACAATCAAATGTGATTAATTGCAATACAATATGTGAATACATATGCCGCTCTTAAAAGCTTATTTAGTACAAGGTTTCAGGCATTATTTACAGAGTGTTAGATATCATCCATGTCATGACAGCCAATAATGATCATTATGTAAAGCATGCCATGACAAGAGTCTTCAGTTAGGTATTGAGTGACTGAGGTGACTCAGAGTGGGGCAACCATTCATGTTGTTCCCATGAAATATGAGCTGGTGAATTTGACTGCTGCAGAGACCCCTCACAGGCAGTCAGAGTTCTTGCATCTTTCTGAGAATGATACTGTCCATCTCCATGGAATGAACATTTATTGAAGTGTAATTTTGTCCCATACCTTTCCATTTCCTCCTGAAGGTGTTAACTCTGTTCTGGGTTATGGTGCCCGCTCTGCTGGACGCTATCTGAGACCTCACACAGCATAACCTTTCAACATTTCTAACCTTGATTAGAAATAGTTACTTTTCAGTTCTAGGGTTATTGTAGTCGAGCATCGTGCCATCGTCAATTGTTCTTTTTACATGAATACACTCATTCTGCTTTGGTGGAAGATGTCACATTTTCCTTTCCCTCATCAAAAGATACGGAAGCCAGTCATAGACACCAAACCACTGACTGGGATCAACTTACTCAGGGCATTCTGAAAATCGCGTCAGTTGCAACTTTGTTCTGTGTGACTCAAAAGCTCAAACTCTGTATACCCTCTATGGACCTTGATATCGGTTTCAGTATCCATAGTGGGACATGTATACATGGATGGCCTGATGCTTACCTCAGGGGTGTCGTTGTTTGAGGCAAATTTTACTGTTATGAGGCCTCTCTCCATCTTTGGTTCAGAGGAGTCACAAATAAAGGACAAATGATTTCATTCCATCTCAATAAAAATTAACCAGTTATCTCATTAAAATCCTGTGCCGACAGCCTGTCTGGATCTCCCCCTCTCAATTTTTATCCGACAATCTAAAAGGAAGCCAGAACATTACCTCAAATCAGTGAGAACCTTTTTAAAGATGCAGATCCAGGTCCATTTTGGCTCTCGTGATGACAGTGGAATCAAAGAGAGAGGTAACATCTTGGTAAATTCAGTTATTACTCTTCTGGGACCCACAAGAAGCACTCTCTTGCCCTGCATTCTCCTTCCTCTTTGTAAAATAATTTATATTGCACAGCAATACTTCAACAATAACTTTAGAAAAACTCAACACTGCCTTCAGCACTAACCAGAATCTCTAAAATGGCTGCCATTACTCTTTCCTTTATAATAAATTAAATAAAATATTTCTCCCATTTTCCTTGACCTCTTCAACACTCGATTTCCAAAAAGTCATTTGACAATATGAACGACTATGACTTAAGATTCAACTATTGAGGATTCAAGATTTAAGCTTGAGAATTGTTAAATATTTAGATAAAGTTAGGAGGCATATGTCACTGGTCAAATAAGTTATAGCACAGTGAAGGGGTAGTAGTCAATACAAGTAACTTTGTGATCATACTGTTAATACTTTATGCAGAAACTCAATGAAAGCTGGTTAACTTTGCAGTTGAGACCAAGCTGAATCTGAGAAGGCAATTTCAGAGAAACAAAATGAATTGAACAAATAACCAACTTGGCTAAGCATTAGCAGATGAAAACTAACATGAACAAAGCTGAGCTGCTGCATTTGTATGAAGGGAAATGGAAATGTATCTGTTCCAGTGTGTGTTCATGTTGCTAACAATGAATCCAGGCTTTTTGGGAATCTCAATACTCAACATGGTGAGTCATTGCAGGACAGCAATAAATGAATCAAGTAACATGGAGAATTCCACACAGGCAGGTTCATAAACATGAGACCTGATCACTTGGAGATGCAATGAGTTTATCAAATAAGGAAGATGGATTGGTACCATATGAAAAACAATTGATGCAACTTTGTATAGACAATGGGGGCACATTGTGATAATTCAAACCTCTCACAATTACTAGAAATATATACCACACCCTATTAGAAACGGAAAACAAAAAATACTGGAGATCACAGCAGGTCAGGCAGCATCGTTGGGGAGGGAGAAAGGTAACATTGCAAGTCTAGATGACTCTGATGAAGAGTGATCTAGACTCAAAACATTAGCTTGTTCTCTCTCTCCCCCCATGGATGCTGCCTGACCCATTGTGATCTCCAGCATTTTTTGTTTTCAGTACTGATTCCAGCATTTGCTCCTGCTATTAGAGTTATTTACAAGCTTTGAATAAGGAACAAAGTTAATTTTGAAAAGCAATCATGATAGTGGAAGCTTTCTATCCATTGTTGTCTCCATAATTTGGTAAGATTCTATGATGAGAAAAATGAATCACTTGAAGTGAGCGCAGACTTCAGTTCTGACTCACAAATGTGAAACAACACAAACTTCAAGGAGCCAATTTCAATAGCGAGTGAGGAAAACGTAGGTTTATAAATCTGCTGTAAGGTTATTGTCTGTTATTCCAGTAAATGTAGAGGAGATAACCTGCTCACCAAACATTACAATCCAGTATAGAAAGGATTACTGTGGGGAGATCAGTACAGGGATGAACTTACCTTCAAGCAAGGCCAGTTTTATATTTTATTCACTCATTAGAAATGGGCATGTCTGGCTGGCCAGAATTTATTGCCCATTGCTAACCTCCCTTGAGAAGGTGGCAGTGCTCTGCCTTTTTGAATAGCTGAAGTCTTTGTGCTGTAGGTAGACCCATGACATCCTTACAGAAGGAATTCCAAGACTTTAACTCAGCGACAATGAAGTGACATATTTCCATGACAGCATGGTGAGTGCAAGTGATGGTGTTCTCATATAAGTGTTGTCATTGTCCTTCCAGATGGAAGTGGTTGTAGGTTGGAAGATGCTGTCTGAAATAACTCCACAGTGGCTGGTATCCCATCACCAAGTCACCCACTAATTGCACATGAAAAGTCCTTGACACTGATCCAGCTTCCTCAGAGCCAGCTGTCATTATCAGATGTCTGACACTCCTGTTTATATCTGTCAGCCAGGGTCTCTTGTCTGGACTGGATTAACAGTCCCAATCAGGGAACTCATATTCTATGAGGTCTACCTGGCTGACCTTATTACAATCACTATACTAGTTAATGTTCTTTAATGAATTTCTGCAGTGCATCTTGTAGATGGTACCTACTACAGACGCTGAACATCAGTTCTGGAGGGAATGCATGCTTGTAGATGTGGTGCCAAACAAAAGATGGTGTCATGTCTCTAGAGTATCACTGGATTTCCGCCCATTCAAGCAAGTGGGGAGTATTCTGTCACACTCCTGACTTGTGTCTTGTAGATGATGGACAGGCTTTGGGGATTCAAGGGGTGAGTTTTTGCCACTGGCAGCCTCTGGTCTGCTCTTGTAGCTACAGTGTTTAGGTGATATTTTCGGTTGTGTTTCTGGTCAATGGTAAACCCCAAGGATATTGATGGTGGGAGATTCAGTGACGATAACATCACTGAATGTCAGGGGACAGTGGTTAGATGGTTAGCTATTAGAAATTGTCAATGCTTGGCATTTGTATAGTGTGAATGTGACTCACCGCTTGGTAGCCCAAGCCTGGATATTGTCCAAATCTTGTTGCATTTGAACATGGATTGCTTCAGTATCTGAGGAATCACGAATAGTGCTGAGCATTATGTAATCATTGGCAAAGATCTCCCCTTCTGACCTTATGATGGCAGGAAGGTCATTGATGAAGCAGTTGAAGATGATTGGGCCAAGGACACTCCACTGAGGAACTCCTGCAGAGATTCCTGGAGTTGAAATGACTGACCTCCAACAGCAACAACTATCTTCACATGTGCCAGGTATGACACCAATGAGCAGAGAATTTGCCACCGATACCTATTGATTCCTGTTTTGTGAAGGCTCCTTGATGCCACGCACGGTCAAATGCAACCTTGATGTCAAGGGCTGACGTCTCAGCTCACCACTGAAACTCAGCTCTTTAGTTTGAGCCAAGTCTGTAATAAGGTCAGGAGCTGAGTGGCCCTGGGAGAACCTAAACTGGGCGTCACTGAGCAGTTAATGCTGAGCAGGTGCTGCCTGATAGCACTGTTAGTAACACTTGCATCACTTTACTGATGATTGAGAGCAGACTGATGGAGCAGTAATTAACCAGGTTGGATTTGTCCTGCTATTTGTTTACAGGATATACCTGGGCAATTTTTTGCATTGTCAGGTAAATGTCAGTGTTGCAACTGCACTGGAAGAGCTTGGCTAGGGGAATGGCAGATTCTGGAACACAAGTCTTTGGTACTATTGCCAGAACGTTGTCAGGGTCTGTAGTTTTTGAATGTCTTCAATCACTTCTTGATATCATGTGGAGTGAATCCAATTAGCTGAAGACGGGTATTTGTGATTTTTGAGAAGGCAAAAATGGAGCATCTACTCGACACTTCCGGCTGAAGATTGCTGCAAATGCTTCAGCCTGATCATTTGCGCTGATATGTTGGGCTCTTCCATCATTGAGGATGGGGATATTTGTGGAGCCTACTCCTCCAGTGAGTTGTTTAATTTTCCATCGCCATTCATGACTGATGTGGCTAGACTGCAGAGCTTAGGATCTGATCCGTTGGTTGTGGGACTGTTTAGATCTGCCTATCGCTTTTTGCTTATGCTGTTTGGCAGCTTCACCAGGTTGGCACCTCATTCTTAGTCTGGCACTGCTCCTGGCATGCCCTCTTGTACTCTCTGTTAAAACAGGATTGATCCCTTGGCTTGATGTTAATGGCTAGGTGGGAAATATACTGGGCCATGGGCTCACAGATTGTACTGTGGTACAATTCAGCTGCTGTTGGTGGCCCAAAGTACCTCATGGATGCCCAGGCTTGAGTTGCTAGATCTTTTTGAAGTCTGTCTCATTTAGCATGGTAATAGTGCCAACAACACAATGAAGGTGGGATTTTGTCCACACAAGGACTGTTCCAGCCTTGGGACACTATCTGTGCGGAGTTTGCACATTCCCCCCATGTCTGCGTGGGTTTCTTCCAGGTGCTCTGGTTTCCTCCCACAGTCCAAAGATGTGCAGGTTAGGTGAATTGGTCATGCTAAATTGCCCATAGTGTTGAGAAATGGGTAGGCTAGTGCATTAGTCAGGGCAAATGTAGAATAATAAGGTAGGGGAATGGGTCTGAGTGGGATACTCTTCGGAGGGTCATTGTGGATTTGTTGGGCCAAATGGCCTATTTCCACACTGTAGGCATTCTGTGATTCTATGAGGACTGTACGGTGGTCATTAGTACCGACACTACCGTGGACAGATTCATTTGCAGCCGACAGATTGTTAAGGATGAGGTCAAGTATGTTTTTCCCTCTTTTGGTTCCCTCATTATCTGCCTCGGACCTAGTCTATTTCCTCCTATTTCTTTTAGGACATGACTACCTCAACCAGTAGTGCTGCTGCCGAGCTACTCGTGGTGGAGGATTTTGAAATCTCCACCTCGAGTACATTTTTCACCTTTCAGTGCTTTCCCCAAGTGTTGTTCAACACGGAGGAGTACTGATTCATCAGCTGAGGGAGGATAGTACGTGGCAATCAACAGAACGTTTTCTTGCCCATGTTTCACCTGAAGCCATGAGACATCATGGGGTCTGACCATCAAAACCATCAAGTATCCAGCTTGAGTCAAAGGCCTGGATGGTACTATATTGAAAGTAGGAACATCTCTCCTCCAATCCATGTGCATTGTTTTCCAGCATTCTGGATGATGTCATATATTCGCCCCGGGATGCAAAAATCTCTGAACCTTGCTTCATGTTGGGAAAAAAGGGAATAGATTTGGCTTCATTGACCTTAAGTCAGAAAACGAGACTGAAAAGCTGGGCTCAGAATTGCTGCACTCTGAAATGGTCCTTTAAACCAACGCACTAACTAGTGATGGTTTGCAATATATGATAAGGGCTTTGGGACTGATATTAAGACAGTGTGATTGGAGGATAGCGACTGATCAGGCAATTATTGTGATTATGTAGCTTTTCAATATTTCACTGTGTGATGGACCAGACCAAAACCCCTTAAAACATGTCAAGGAGATAACCTAGATCCTACCTTTATCTTATTTTAAAAACAAGTGCCAGGCATTGCATTCCAGATGCAATTTGATTGGTCAAACTATCAGGCTGAAGTAAAACACCCTTTATTCATGCACTATAGTTAAAGTATAAACAAAAACAAGTATTGGAATAACAAGTCCATTGGAAAACCTAACAGAATGCAAGATTATTTAACTACTAAACAACAACTGTTTCAATATAGTAACATCTTATAAACATGCCCTTAACAAGGGAAAATTCAGTAAAATAAATTGTTTCACATGCAATTCTAGCAGTAGGAAGCGAACCTAAGCTTTTAGCTGTAGCAAAGAGAGAGAGAGCTGAAACAGCTTTTACAACCCCAGCAGTGACTGAAAGCTAAACTAAAATATTTTGTTCCTGTTACAGCTTGGCCCCACCCATTCAGGCTGCTTCTATTTTTTCAACTGTAAAGAAAATCTGAAAACTTCATACATTGTTTACTTTATTGACTGGAATCAGATCACTCTGAAACTCCGTGTCAACCTCTCTTGAAGCCTTGGATTATCACAACAGAAGATTCTAACTCAATAACACAATTACATTGAGTAGAAACATCGTTTTGGGATGGTCCCATAATGACCAAGAGCAAGGAAGAGCCTTGAGACTAAGCTCTAGAACAAAGACTGAATTTTCAATAATATCAGAAGAAACTAGAAGTGTCAGCTTTGAAAGAAGGCCACTGAGGTATGATTTAAGAAAGTCATTAAAGACAGTAATAGGATAGGAAGTTTCAGTCTTAAATAATTCTGGAAATAATAGGACTAGATCAAAGCCACAACAATTCCAACTAAATGTACAATTTATTTAATTAAAACCATTGAAATGAAATAAAAATAAGTTGTATTGGAGACTGTAGATATGACTTAAAAACAAATTTGAAGAAATTATGTGAAATGGATACAGATGATGTACACCATATGCAACGGTTTATTGCATTATTGATCATTATGGATATCTGTCACTCTCTTGATTTGAAAATAAACACAATTTCTTCTAAAATACCCCTTGAAAAATATGCCTCATAACAGCTGAGATTAGTGTTCTCATTGAAATCTATGGAAAATTAGGGTCTCATTCAACAACATTCCCGGTTGAAGATTCATAGATCTAAGTTATGATTAGGAAAGGAAGATGATTCCCTTTAGTACAGTGTGAATAAAGAAACCATGAAAAACAGCAGTTTCTAATGCAAATAAAGCAGCTTTAAACAAAAAAGGTCTGTGTACTGTTGGAAAGCAGAAAGAAATACCTTTGTATTTTTCTGTCCATGTTCAATGCAATGAGAGAGTAGATAGTGATTCATAAAAATCTAATAGAAAAAATATATCAACGATACCGTAGCCAACACTCCCCTGGTCTATCCTAAGGGAATGGAACTGTATTGAAGGATATGAACGAATGGAAAGAACTAGTGCTTCAAATGCAAAGTTCACTGAAAAAAGCGCATGTTGATGGAAGTTGAAGAAAGTTGAATTTTATAAATGGACTGAGAAGCTCAACGTCAAAAGGTTCAATAAAGATTTGTCAAAACAATGGTTGAGTTACAAATTTGTGGACAGTCCATGGTGTTCCATGAAAAGAACATTACATTAAAACAACAGAAAATGATAGGGATTGACCAGGATGATGCCAGCAATGAAAGAAGGAGAAATTTGAGATAATGGGACTATTTCCATTGAAGCAGATAATGCCAATAATTTAAATTGTAAAGGCAAGTGAGTGAAGGCTAAAGAAAAATTGCCATTCTCCAACTAGACCATAAGGCTGCCGTCTCATTGGAGATAGATAACCAATTTTGGTTTAACCTGAGGGTCACCATACCTCAGGTGAGGGGAAAGGTTAAGGAACGTCTTTCATAGTAACCTCACACTTCACACCTTCATCAGTAATTGGCTTTTGCCCGAAACGTTGATTTTCCTGCTTCTCTGATGCTGCCTGACTGGCTGTGCTTTTCCAGTACCACCCTCATGTAGACTCTGATTTCCAGCATCTGTAGTCCTCACTTTTGCTTTGGAAATGAGCGACCACCTGTGAGGTTGAAATGACTGATGATGACATGATCACACATAATCCTCCTGTTACATCCTACATCCTCAACAAAAGCTGTTCTGATTAAGAAACCTCAAGTGATGTAAGCATGCACCTCTTGCTTCCAACAGCTACACAACAAGAGGAATTGATAGCACACTAACAGCTATTAGATCACATAGTGACAGGGTGTATAATTTAGTGGACAGCTGAGAGGTGGGTAAAGCATATGTTAAGACACTGGGCAAGGTAGGGGGCAAGACCATTGTAAATGCCAGTTTGCTAAAGGGGAGGTTACATAGAGGTTCTGCTGTTGAGGACTCTATTTAAAGAATCTCAGTTACCTCCTGCACATTAACAATGGATGTCAAACTATAAGATGTCGAAACTCTCTATTTCTCACGTAGGAAGAGCCTGACGGAAGGAAGTTCACAACTACAGTCACCTGCACTGTCATAGGTCATGTGGTCTTCGCTCTGCTCGGAGGTCTGAGGTGGGGCTACAGCATGTGACAGGCTTCAGTGAAATGCAAATACTTCACACTGATCATCTCCAAAAGAACTGCACCTTCAGCATCCTGGATGATATAACCTATTTATGGGAAACTTTCTCCCCATCCCCTTCCTGCCTGTTCTGGAAGTTGGACCTGCCCTAAGTGCCTTTTCTCCTTTGCCAGTGCCATACTGACTTCAGTGCAGAACTGTGGCTGAGAACATATATGTTATGCAAGCTCCATGAAGCCAGCACTAACTCCTTCACCACTCCCTCTAGCCTTTCGCTAAAGAAATAAAAAGACGATCATTCAACAAACTTAACTGCAAGTGGATATCGGTCTTTGACCTGAAAGTGCCCAATAATTCTTAAAAACTGTGCAGGGGAAGACTTGTTTCTGAAACTGTTCACCAATGCATCAATAAGGAACAGTATTAACTTCCAAAATGGCAGTACTGGTTATCACACATATTGACTTAATGATGTGTTTATTCCACGTACCTCTAATGAGCATGCATTGCAATGTTCAATAAAAACTACATTCAAAATATGGGCATCATGCATCTGAACTTTACAACGTGTTGTTTTTGATGAAAGGTGATGATGAGATCACCAATTTTGCATTGTCACAAAGATACCATGTGAAGAACCCTTATCATTGTATTTGTGTTTGGAATGTATTATGTACTCCCACCGCAGACAAAGCTAATGCACCATGTGATCATTTCTTCAATGGGGAACGGTATTCAGAGTAAAACAGTCTGTTTCTCGCAATCTATACATTGCTGTTGTCCACATTTTACCAAAAATGAATGAAGCACTATCTTTCAACGTGTTTGGCATTCAAAATGAATGCTGCTGTACAGTGAACATAATGCCATAGATTAAACTAGTCCAAGCTTTGCACTGGCTATAGATTGTAGGATGATGAGTAACATGCACAGATTCCAAAATAGCCTAGTTAATCTGAAAGCTATTCCTCGGCATTGTCTATCCAATTCGTATTCATCAGCCAAGCTCATGTTTCATCACAGACGCAACTGCTATTCAAAGATCCCAAGATGGCCTGACTCTTGTTTTTTTATTTGGCACAGGCAACTTGAACTTATTAATGGAACAAAAACTGTAAAGATGGAAACAATCAATTATCAGTTTGAAATTTGTGAATCAGTTTTAATTGTAACCGAATTGTTCAGTCATGCACCCAAAAAGTCAATCCCTGCAATGCTTCTGCATTTCATTGACAGTAGCATATAAAATATCTTTTTGTTTCAAAATACACAGGCTGACTCATACATAAACATTATCCCATTGCTTTACAAACAGAAAAAATTATGGCACAAAACTGAGCCACTCAGTCCAACTTGTCTGCATCCAGACTCAAATTCAAATTGGATATGCGACCCATGAGTATAATAGGGTACAACAAAAAGGAGACAATATATGAAAAAGCAAGGAAAGAAACCCAGATAAGGATAAGGAATGTGAAAAGGACTGACAAGGAAATTGTTTTCAATAAATATTAAGGAGAACAGCAAAGTATTCTATAAATGTATATCAGCAAAGTTAGAATTGACCATTTGTAGATGGGATGCTTGAGAGAAGAGGACAAAATGTAATGAGAGGTTAAAGGAATATGGCAGGAAGATTTTGGAAAGAAAAGAAAACTGACTAAATTTGCTTCCTTAATCTCCCTTAATTGTATCCTCAGTTAAAAATGACTCTAAGTTCTCTCTTCATTCACACAGAAGTTTCCTCACACAACATTTTTCTATCTCTCATGTGGTGAAATGTGCCTGCCATTAGAATTTAGATTTCAAAATAGTGGCGTGTGAGCATTAGTTATTTTTGTGAACTATTTAGCAAGTAACTAGGTCAGTTAATCTTTCCAGAACCATGACCCAATATGTGTCAGAGACGAAGGGACATGGAAGATGTATTGTAGGCTGCTGGGTTTATGACCAGGAGTGTAAACAGTGTGGGTTAGGATCTTATTTCTGCGTTAGTCATAAACAAGGACTGATATTGGCTCAGAAAACCAGGGATTAGAAGATTTGAACAATTTTGGGGGGGATCAGATGGAGTCAGTAACACAGATAATGGAGGAGTTATAAGCATGTTAACTCTTAAACTTCTGCCTGGCTGCAGCATGTATGTTGAATTTCTTTTCCACAATGAGGATAGAAACCATCATGAAGAGCAAGATCTAGCATGTGATTCATATGTGTAAAGATCTGCATTCTATCATGGTGGTCATGGTCTCAGTATAGCAGTTGCTAGGCAAGATGGGAATGAAGCACATGGACCTATCTCCCAGTATCCATTCTCCTTGAGACAGAGGGAGGTGCCAATGAAATGGAGGTTGCTCCAGGGACAAACTCAGAAGGAACTCCCAGGATGCCTGAGCACTTACCATCCACTCTGATCTCGCTGCAGATCCTAGAGTGGGCAAGGTCAAAGACAGTACCCTTGCACCGATGTAGGAGATCTCCAAGAGGCTGAAGGCCTCAAGCTCTCAGACCACTAGCAAACATGTTCCAAGGTTATCAATGTCATTGTACACAGCAGGGCACCAGTTTCAGCAGCCTGCCTCCTTATCAGCTGTTTAATTTTAGTGGGAATGTGAGAAAAATAAAAACCTAGGAGGGTACAATGTAGCATGGTGGAGACACTATAATATGATGCACATGCATATCACATTATATTTTGCTCACTTGATGTTGCATATGCATTTGTTGAGAGGTTGATGCATCTTTGGAAGGTATATTGCATTCTCATACATCATGATTGGCAATCATTGCTCAACGAAAGCTACTTAGGGAGATCTCACTTGTGTAGGCAGCAATACGTTGTATTAGAAGTCAGTCGTTGTTAGATGGCAATGTGGATGATTTGTATTCTTGTGGGGATAAGGAATGACTCAACTTGCAAGATCTACTGGCCCTCCCATGCATGATGTGCCCAGGAGACTGGCTGAGGTCATTGGTGAGTGTGTGATTTGCTGCGCTGTTCGTGCATTCTTGCCGCTGTCACTATGGATGAGGAGTTAGAGAAACAGCTCATAACAGCTTCAAATATTTGTGAGTCAGTGAGAAATCTGTATCCTGCAGGACTCAGCATCGCTTTTCATCCTATGTGATAAAGACCTCATCTCCCTGAGTTTCTAAGGGGTAGAGCACATTGGCAGTGAGATAGCTTTGGGTAGACACTGGCAAGAATGCACCCATGTTCAGAGCAGATGAAGAATTGCAGATGAGGTATTGATGATCTCGCAAGTTGAAGCTGAGATTGTCCTTGATAACCTTGGTAAATCTCTTTCCAGAGTTGCAATGATTTCTGTCTTCTTTTTCATTTTTCTCTCCATCATCATCTTCTGAGGAGGTTAACCACTGCTTCTTGTTGTCACAGAGCAATTCTTCTCCCCCTTTGCTGTGTAGCGTACAATAGACTGCAACATTACTGGATTAATGGTGCTGGAAGAGCACAGCAGTTCAGGCAGCATCCAAGGAGCTTCGAAATCAACGTTTCGGGCAAAAGCCCTTCAGGCCTTCGAAACGTCGATTTCGAAGCTCCTCGGATGCTGCCTGAACTGCTGTGCTCTTCCAGCACCACTAATCCAGAATCTGGCTTCCAGCATCTGCAGTCATTGTTTTTACCTCTGCAACATTAATGCACAACCTGTGAAACACTTATTGCAATGCTCAGCCTGGTCAATTAAGGCATGTAAAAGCATTGTCAGCAGCTTTATGGTCTGCTCTCTGCTTGTTCTGGTTGATCAGCATGCCACATTGTAATGTTTCTCAATGACTTACTGATGTGCCACATCATTCGAGGATAGCCCTTTCCACCCAGATCCAACCCAGCACTTATGCTGGGACCTCAAATAGCTGTGGCAAATGGGAGTTCTATAAAATGCATGAGTCATGACAGCTCTCCGAGAAACAAGCACACACAGTGTAATTCTTTGCCAATGGTCACAGACTAAATAAAATATTAAAGGAGTGAAACCCTTCGGAGTGTTAATTGGAGTTGTCTGTTCCCACAGACCTTGAATGGCTGTCTGAGTGCAGTCAACACCCTGTGGCTATGGGAATCAGATAATGGTCGAGCAGCAACTGGTCTTGTTACCTAGCTATCAGCATCTATTGTGAGTTTAATGAATTTGTTGGCCCTTTTAAACAGTGCAGTTTTCACCCTCCTAATGCATTTATGTGTTGCAGGAAATGCCCATCTGGAGACCTGGAATGAGACACCTGTACAGGGGCTTAGGGCACAGTTATCTTGAGGTTGACTAGCATGGGATTCCTTCAAATCCAAAGCAGTCAGTAACCATCTCCTGAGAAAGCCTTAGCCATTTCCAGCATTGCCCATAAGATATAGAAGCAGATTAGGTCATTCGGCCCATTAAGTCTGTGCTGCCACATGATCATGGCTAATAGATTTCTCACTCACATTCTCCTGCCTTCCCTCCATAACCCTTGATCCCTTTATAAGTCAAGAACCTATCTATTTCTGTCATAAATACCCACACTGACTTGACCACATAGCTCTCTACAGCAGAGCTCCACAGATTCACCACTCTCCCACTGAATAAATTCCTCTTCATTCCAGTCCTAAAGAGTCATTCCCTGAGGGTTGTGCCCTCAGATCCTACTAGTGGAAACATCTTCTCCATGTCCACTCCATCCAGGCCTCTCAGCATTATGTAAGTTTCAATCAGATTCCCCGTCATCTTTCTCAACTCCATTGAGTACAGACCTGGAGTCATCATCCACTCTTTATGTGACAACTCCTTCATCTCTGGGATTATTCTTGTAAACCTCCTCTGGCACTTTCAAATGTCAACACATCCTTCCTTAGATAGGGAACCCAAAACTGCTCATTAGTAAGCAATAAATTCCTGCTCCTGTATGCTAGCCTTCTTGAAATGAAGGCTAACATTGGATTTGCCTTCCTACCTGCCAAGTGAACCTTCAGAAGCAGGAATCCTGAGTCCCTTTGTGCTTCAGATTCCTGCATCCTTTCTCCTGGTAGAAAATTGTCTCCATATCTTTTCTTTCTACCTCTCATGTTCCCACATTGTATTCCATCTGCCACTTCTTTGCCCACTCTCCTAACCTATCTAAGCCATTCTGTAGCTTTCCTGCCTCCTCAACACTACCTGTCCCTCCACCTATTTGTGTGTCATCTGCAAACATAGCAAAAATGCCCTCAGTTCCTTCGTCCCGATTGTTAATGCACATCGCAAGCAGTTGTGATCCCAATACCGACCCCACAGAAGTCCACCGGTCACTGGCTGTTATCCTGAAAAAGACACCTTTAACCCACTGTCAGCCTTGTGCCAGTCAGCTAATCCTCTAACCTTGTCACTAACAGCATGGGATCTTACCTTATTCAGAAGCCTCCTGTGTTGCACCTTGTCAAAGGCTTTCTGGAAATCCAAATACATCACATCCATTGACTCTCCTTCATCTAACCTGCTCATTACCTCTGCAAAGAATTCTAGCAGATTTGTCAGGCATGACCTCCCTTAATGATGCCACGCTAACTCAGCCCTATTTTACCATGCACTTCCAAGAACTCTGCAAACTCATCATTGAGAATGCCCCTTCGACATCTGGAGCTATTTGCTGATCTGATTTAGGCCTACACTCTCTGGAATTTAGAAGAATGAGGGGAGATCAAACTGAGATATTCAAGACAATAAATGTACAGATAAAGTAAACATGGAGCAGATGCCTCCTCTTGTGCAGCATTCTAGGGTGAGAGGTCATAGTCGTAGGATAAGGGATAGCAAATTTAAAGCAGAGTTGAAGAGAAACTACTTCTCCAAAAGGGTTGTGAATCTCTGGAATTCACTCCCCCAAAGTGTGGTGGAAGCTGGGATAGTAAGTAAATTTAAGGAAGAGTTAGACAGATTATTAATTGATAATGGGTTGAAGGGCTATGGGGAGAAGGTGAGAAAGTGGGGGTGAGGAGCATATCAGCCATGGTTGAATGGCGGAGTAGACTCGATGGGCTGAATGGCCTAATTCTGCTCCTATATCTTATGAACTCATGAACATGGGTTGGCGTACCAATTTTAAAAAAAGTTGATGATGGCCATGGGTGCTTTCATCCTGACCTCTATCCCTCTCTGCTATTGCCTGCTGATGGCCTGTGCTGCATGTTGATTCTCAGCCGTTGTCCTCCTCCAGTGAATTCTCTCCTCCATTGCACAGTGTTACATTTATTTTTGGTGTGTGAAACCTATTGTGAAGTGAACTGTATTAAACAAATGGGTAAACATATGAGCACCTCTGTTAACATAGTGTCCACTCTTAACATAACTGTATTTGACCAGTGGAAATGAATGACCCTACCATGAGCCTCTCAACTGCTTCCATCCCATAGCGGCCTCCATGCAACCATAGAAACATTGAGATATTACAACACAGAAAGAGACCATTCAGCCCATTTTGTTGCTAAGTACATGAGGTCACCCATTCTAACCGTAATTGCCAGCACCTGGTCCGTAGTCTTATAGGTTCAGTACTTCAGGTGCATAGCCAGGTTCCTTTGAAATGAATCAAGGATTTCCACCTCATAAAACTGACGTCTTAGCATTTTATTCAACATATAAAGTCTCTGTTAGTCCTTTACCTTTTAAGTACTGCGTGGTTGCCTTAGGCTCAAAAATCCAGTCAAAGAAGAGTGTACACACTTCCAACAAGAGGGGTTACAAAGCTATATTTGTAAAAAGGCCTGTGTGAGTGCATCTAGTGACTGGAGGCAGCATTTAAAGTAGGCATATCACAATGTAAATCAGTATGCAATTCTAATTTAAAACAAGCGCTGCAATTTTCCAACTGCACAGTCCAGCCAAAATCTTGACTTAACATCCAGCTGAACATGCTATTAAGTACAATGAGGAATCTACAGCAATGCTACACAAAGGGACCTTTAAAACGTCTACAGATCATTTGCTATTACATCTGCCTGCTGGTGTGATTGGATGTGATTTTTGAGCTTTCTAATACTTGGCTAATGATTAGATAGTCTATGTGAATTTTGGCAAGTGCTGAAGCTCACTTTTGTTCATTTGTGACATGGATTGGCTTAGTAGGGCTTGCTTTGGAAACTGGCCGTCACTGGGAGAATGCAGAGACTGCAGGCTGAAGAAGAGAAGGAGGAGGACTAGGGTTGAGAACTGTCAGCAAGAGGCCACATCATCCCAGGGACTTTAGGGAGTAGTTAGCTTCCGTGAAATTTAGTGAGGACCGATATTTGCAACATCATAACGTAGGAGATTGTTACTGCCAACTGCTGGAACCTGAAATTAGAGCAAGAACAGTCTTGCTCAATAGGCTATCAAGGTGACCGTGATTGTTATCTGATTCCTTCCGAGCTGCTGCTCAAATAAAACAGCGACATCACACAGTAGGCTAGAGTTTCAATAGTTTAATGATTTTTGAATGGTGAGAGCAATAGATTATGCTTTAACCAGACCTATTGGAAAACCAAGGACATGAGTTTTCACTTTTTAGGGAGCTTAACAAATCCTATCCTCTTCATTAAGTCTGAATTAATTAACTTCCATTTTGATCTTTGGGTCCTTGGTGTTGTGAGGTTGCACAAACCTTTGTCGTTTTTTTCACAAAATTCACATCTTGCAGATTAAATAATTGCTTAAAGGGACATTGCCTTTGGTATGTGTGTGCTACACAATCGTTTCCAGCTGAACTCAGCTCTGTTGAAGTGTTCAACTTCAGCAAGATTCATTGCCCAAATTTGTTGCAGTGGCCAAATATACATCTGGCTGTCTGACAGCACAACAGATGTGGAAAGGACATTCTCCATTTATTTATTCTCTTGTGGGACAATAGGAGAACTTCACAGGAGACTTTCTAAAACAGCTAGCTGACATTCAAGTGTATGAAAGTGTAGTGCATATTAAATTGTGTGACTGTCTGGACCCTAATTAACTAGGCTTTCGCTTCATTCAATAATATTGAAATAAGCCAAGAATTATTGAAATGAAAAATCCAAAGTTTTCATTAAACGAGATAAAAAGCTTTGTAATCTTCCTTGTAAATGAGTGACTGTAACAGTAATAGTCAGATAGAATGTAAAATAGACCAAGAGTGAACAGCAATATTGTCATTTATGGATCAAGATCATTCTCCAGGTGACTGACCTTAGCACTGCTGCCTCACAGTGCCAGGGACCTGGGTTCGATTCCAGCCTTGGATGACTGTATGAAGTTTGCATGTTCTCCTCATGTCTGTATGGGTTTTTGTCCAGTGCTCCAGTTTCCTCCCACAGCACATTAGGTGCCTGGTCATGCTAAACTACCCCTCAGTCTCCAAGGATGTGCAGGCTAGGTGAGTGAGCCCTAGTAAATGTGGGGTGAGGGTGTGGGTTGGATCTGAGTGGGATGCTCTTTGGAGTGTCAGTGCAGACTCGATGGACTGAATGGCCTCTTTCTGCATTGTAGGGATTCTAAGACTTTGTTATCCATACACTGTGTATTGAATCCACACAAAGCGATGGTTGAAAGTTGAAGCCTACCCATATTACTCAGGTGAATACTGTTAAAATCAAATGTATGCAAAATGTTATATTATTCTGGTCAAAACTGGACATTTCTTTCTCTGCTTTATTATGGTCACCCAATCTTTAAATTCAAACCCCTTTGAATTTATCATAGCCTGCAATTAACCACTGAAGTTTTAATGCAGAATAGCAGTTTCTCAGGTTTCTAATAAACTTGTCTACTACTGCACAAAATGCTTCCTTACATCTGGTGTTGTTTTATTCTTACACAATACCAAGCAATCGGTCCCAGGTGTTGTACTAAGGACAGAGAGTTTGGATCTCTGTTTAATATCTGGACATCCTAAGAGCTTTCATAAAATTCAGCTACTTCCTGATGTTGTCCAAATCACCTCCTCAACGTCAACCATTTTAGAATAAAACTTTGTTGCAGTTAAAAAGTATTTACCCCTCCAGCCATCCCAACACATGGGAGTTAAGCTGTAAATATCTATTAAGCCTGTGGCAGTAAAACTGCTGAAACCCAAAAGAGATGACTTTTAATTTGAACCATTTAGAAGGATACATTGTTGAATATAGTGAATTTGATGGAATTTTCAGTCTGGTGAGCTGCAATGGCTGGGAATGGGCTTGAAATACACTCATGAGAATGAGCAACTCTCAAGGGAGAACACAATGGAATGTGCCGACCTTGTCTCTAAAATAAAATTTCAAATATAAACCAAAAAGTAACTCTTTACTTCTATGCTTTACATTTGCTCTGAGTGTATTGATATAAATTTCAGGTAGCAATCAAGCATAAGCACCAGTCATATTCCATTTTGAAGGCTCTTACTTTGGCCATGGCTTGTTTATCTTCATATTAAATGTAGTGGATTGGAGTCCAAGGAATACTTGGCACTTACACATGACTGGTACAAATGCAAATACTGGCAGGTACCACGACTATAAAATCATTGAAAGTATTAGGCAGAGGTGGTGAGTGAGGTTTTGAGAAAGGGAAACAATGGAGTGAGTTTACCTTGGAGAGAAATTCACAAACGTCTTAACACCTCTGAAATGAAGTGCTGGCCAAAAAGGTCAATTGGTCACGTTCTTAGTTCAGCAGCAATTAAAGGCCTTACCTGATCGACTCTTAAGGACTTCAACCGACTACTTTCCAAATACCTGCCTCCCAGTCAGCAAAAAAGATGGATACTTCCCTGACTGAGCACCCATGGCATGCTGGATTCCCTGAGACGTATGCCTGGTCCAGCGGACTGAGGATCCAGAAGGTGACCCAATTTGCTTGTGTCAAAACCTTTCATAATCTCTCAGCTCTTAAAGATTTGCTGGTGAATTAGCTCGCTGGTGGCAGTGGCAAGTTAGTGACTGGCTAACACACACTTTAAACAAAAAAAAGGGAAAATCAACTCTTTCCTGTGTTATCTAACAGAGCAGATGACGTGATGGAAGGAAATGAACCCTCTACTGGTTGAAATGTTCTTTGTAATAGTCATCATGAAAATGGCATTGCTGCCATCTGAAGTAGGAGAGTGGACCAAAATTACAACATGGACCTCCAGTACACGTCACAGATGACTGAGAAGCGGTAACACTCAAAGAAGGGCCATTTTAATTGGCACCACCAGTTATTCCTGAAAATGAAACGGCAGGCATTCAGAAATCAGAGGTGGGTGAATGGGCACATTAGAGAACTCATGGCTCACTTTGTGCAATTTCAGGATGGACATGAAGTTGT
>NC_057741.1:9141250-9169550 GCF_004010195.1 Chiloscyllium plagiosum
GCCATCTCATTCATGAATGTTCTTTCGGAGAGGAAATCTGTCATTCTTGCCTCCTCTGGCCTTTATGTGACCAATAGCAATGTGCTTGACTCTGAAATGCCTTATGTATAATGGCTGAGCAAGCCACTCATTTATAGCCACAAATATTGGGTGAGCTGTTGTGACTGAAAAAGATTAGGGATGGGTAATATCAGCTGGCCTTGTAAGCAATGCCCATATCTCATGTAAGATTCCTAAAAGGAAACTGCACAGAGATCCTGCCAGTGCAGATTCGGCATGTGGCAGTTTTCTAGTGAAAGACAATTCATCCTAAATTGATTATCTTCTCTCATTGTCTCTGTTATCAGCCAAGGAATTAATAAAAGCATCCTTTGACCCATTTTAATGCGTGGATAACTTCACTTGACCTTGGAGCACATCCCAGTAAAATTATGTAAATGATATATTCCAGACAATGGTGCCAATTTTAGATGATGGTTAAAGTATGGATGGGAATTCAGGAGGACCTAGGAACTTCCAGATCAAGGAGTAAAAATTCATACATTCTTGATGACTTTTATGTCTACATTGCCAACAAGTACAATCTTGGTAATGTGAGCTTAAAATGAGACATTCCCCTCTGGCAAAATCTCACTTCCTTTTCAGATGTTACCCCAATGACTAGGAGATTCTGTCTTTTATTTACTCTCAAAACAGGAACCCAAAATAGCCTTTGGTCCTCTTTCAACTTCCAGAGATTGACTAGTGGAGGTGCAAATCCCAAAAGGATTCCTCCAATGCTGGAATTATTCAGTTGCTGTGGTTGTACCTGTGAAGAGAGAAATGAAGTTCATCATCAAATGTTATGGATCAGCTGAGATCGTGCTGCTGGGATAGACAGCAATAGGCATCGTTAATGTGGACAATGGCAGGTTTCATACTTTATGGCAGTTTCTGGTTAAAGAGGTAGAGTGCTGCTACCAAACTTCCATTTTACTACCTTGTTGTGGTTCTGTTCGCCGAGCTGGGAATTTGTGTTGTAGACGTTTCGTCCCCTGTCTAGGTGACATCCTCAGTGCTTGGGATCTCCTGTGAAGTGCTTCTGTGATGTTTCATCCGGCATTTACTATCTTAAATAAACCAATTAGCCATATTAATGTTGACTGTGACAGAAAATCAAAACATCAGAGGATACATATCAATTTAAGTTAAATATCATTTTGAGGGGCAATGATGCACTCCAAACCACATGGTACCCATTGACCATGGGAAGCCTGAAGCCTGTTAGTGGACATTACATCCTCCTCCTCCAAGGGTACCTGGATGTAAACACAGTAGAGAGGTGCACAGTCAAGTGAACCATTACCCTATAAAGCCCTTTGCCTGTTCATGACTCCCTTTAGCTAGGCCCAGGAACAAATTCATAAGGATGTCCTCCAACTTGCCCATCTCTCTTTATAGAGGCTTGGAGCTCAAATGCAACCAAACATTTAGTAAGAGTTTTTTCAAATCACAAAAAATAATGATCTATCTAAATAAGGATTCACAGGCTTCTTGAGGCCATCAGACTTACAAAGGTCAAAAAGCATGGTGCTGGAAAAAGCACAACAGGTCAGGCAGCAGCGTAGGTACAGGAGAGTCGATGTTTCAGGCATAACCCTTCATCAGGAATGTCTGATGAAGGGCTTATGCCTGAAACATCGATTCTCCTGCTCCTCGGATGCTGTCTGACCTGCTGTGCTTTCCCAGTGCTGTGTTTTTCAACTCTGACTTGCGAGCATCTTTCAGTCCTCACTTTCTACATAAGAATTACAAGGCAGACTGGGATTCTGTGAACCTACTTAATACACCATGTGAACCATAACCTCAGCCTCATATCGTAATGATAGTGAAGAGAATCTCTGCGTATCGAATCCTCCAACGAGTGCCCTCTGTCACTACTGGATGGCAGGTTGTGATGCCAGGGCATGTCCAGAGATCAGACAAAGGTCTGGAAGTGAATGGTGTGCAACAGCAGCCCATACATAAAACCCTTTTACTCTAAGAGAAGGGCAGGGAGGGAATTACCTCAAGAAAGTGCAAATTATGGGGTGCGGGTCCCTGAAGAAATTCCAGGCAGTTTTTGAGCAAAATAAAATGTGATTCTGCAAGTACAAATTCACCCCATAAACTTGTGTGTGTGCATGTGTGCATCCAGGGGAGACCGTGTGTGTGTGTGTGTGTGTGCATGTGTGCATCCAGGGGAGACCGTGTGTGTGTGTGTGTGTGTGTGTGTGCATGTGTGCATCCAGGGGAGACCGTGTGTGTGTGTGTGTGTGTAGCACAGGTCACCTTGTGCAAAGTTAAAAATCACACAACACCAGATTATAGTCCAACAGGTTTAATTGGAAGCACTAGCTTTTGGAGCGCTGCTCCTTCATCAGGTGATTGTGGAGCATAAGATTATAAGACACAGAATTTATAACAAAAGTTTACAGTGTGATGTAACTGAAATTATATATTGACAAAGACCTGGATTGTTTGTTAAGTCTCTCATCTGTTAGAATGACCACGTTGGTTTCAGTTCTTTTATATGTAAATCGCAAAACCTTTTTTATAAAGTTACATTCACAAGTGAACCAACACCGGCATCTCCAAATCAGGGTCACCTGCAGTGTGACATGAACCCAAGGTCCCAGTTGAGTCCATCGCTATGGGTACCGAATGTGGCTATCAGCCTCTGCTTGATCACTTTGCATTGTTGCCTGTCCCGAAGTCCGCCTTGGAGGATGGTAACCCAAAGGTCAGAGACCAAATGTCCTGGACCACTGAAGTGTTCTCCGACTGGAAGGGAACAACCCTGTCTGTTGATTGTTGTGTGATGTCCATTTATTCATTGCTGTAGCCTCTGTTTGGTCTCATCAATGGACCATGCCTCAGTGCATCCTTGCCTTCAGTGCATGAGATAGACAATGTTGGCTGAGTCACATGCATACCTTCCGCGTCCATGGTGGGTGGTGCCTCCACAAGTAATGGTTTTATCCGTGTCGACACTCTGACACGTTTTGCAGCATCTGCCGTGACAGGGTCGTATGGTGTTTGCTGAAGGCCGGGCAGTTTACGGCAAACAATGAACTAATTGAGGTTTGGTGGTTGTTTCAAGGCAAGAACTGGAGGCGTGGGGAAGGTCTGGGTGAGGTACTCATCCTCACTGATAATGTTTTGCAGACTGCAAAGAACACGGTGTGGGTTTTTGGCTCCTTGGAAGTACTGGGCAACGAAGAGTACCCTATCAGTTGCAGCTTATGTCTATCTCCTGAAGAGGTCATTACAGTTTCTCACTATAGCACATCACAACTGGCAGTCGATGAGTTGAGCATTGTATCCCGTTCTTATGAGGGCATCCTTGAGCACCTTCAGGTGTCTGTCTGAACAGATCCTGTGTATGTGTAGAGGCTGGCTGGTTTAATATGTTTCGTATGGAAGTTAAAGAAGTGCAGCATCGTGAAGTTATCCGTGGGTTTGCGGGAGAGTAAGGACCCCGTCCTTGTTGAAGATGCATGTGTCCAAGAATGAGACAGATACTAAAGAGTAGTCAATGATGAGTCTGATGGTGGGATGAAAATTGTTAATATCACTGTGTTATTGTTTCAGTAACTCCTTGCCATAGGTCCAGAGGAAGAAAATGTCATCAATATACCTCATGTACAGTGTTAGTTAGAGGTTCTGTGCAGAAAAGAAGCCTTGATCGAAGCCGGCCTTCAGGAATACACCATACAACCCTGTCATGACAGACACGGCAAAACATGTCAAGTTTCGACACAGATAACACCATTGCACGTGGGGACATCATCCATCATGTACACAGCAGGTACTCATGTGACTCAGCCAATGTTGTGTATCCCATATGCTGCAGGTAAGGATGCCCTGAGGCATGGAATATTGGTGAGACCGAGCAGACGCTCCCAGTTGGGGAACACGTCAGCGGTCCAGGACGTTTGGCCTTGGACCTTCAGGTCACCATCCATCAAGGTGGACTTCAGGACAAACAAAATGCAGAATGGCCGAGCAGAGGTACATAGCCATGTTCGGTACCCATGAGGATAGCCTCAACCAGGAACTTGGGTTCATGTCACACTACAGCTGACCTCACTATACACACATACATACACACACACACACTCTGTCATGCACAAGCTCTCTCTCATAAGCTCACACATATTCCCCCCACACTCACACCCATACGTGGACCTTCTCACAGACTAATACCCCATTACACACACACACACTCTCTCACTGACATTCACACCTCACACACACCCATGTGCACACACTCACTCAGACCCCCCCTGCACACGCACACACATAAAAGTTTGTGGGATGACTTTGTACTTGCAGAACTACATGTTAATTTGCTCAAAAACTGCATAAATCCATGTAAGATTCTGTAAATACCACTTTAGAAATAGAATCAGTCTGACCTAACCCTGGGACACAGACAGACTTTAACCTCACACTTTCAATGCATTATCTGAGCTGAGATGGCGCTATTGTTCTCTTGAGAATGTAACTTTAAAAAAGTTCTGGGATTTACATATGAAGGTACCAAAACTAACAGGACCATTCTAAAAGATGGAAGACTGAAGGTAAATGTTTAATATTACATTCCATGACACTGCAATCCTGTTGCTAGAAATTCTGTGTCTTATGATTCTTCTCCACAATGACCTGATGAAGAATCAGCACTTCGAAACCTAGTGCTTCCAAATAAACCTTTTGGACTATAAGCTGGTGTTGTGTGATTTTTAACTTTGTCCATCCCAGTCCAACACCAGCATCTCCAAATTGTGTTAAGGAAATGGATATCGTTGACCATGAATTGCCATTTTAAAAGGTTGCATAAAGTCAGACACACTAACATTGTATCAGTCATTATGATTACCTTCTGTTTCTTAAAAAGAGTTTGGCACTTTTTTTGATCGTATCATCATTGCCTGCTTTCTTAGTAATTCTGTTAGAGGAGTGGATTTAATGCTGAAGTTCCCACAAAATAACACACATTCCCCAAAAGTCTCATAATTTCCCATTTAGCTTTATGAATAAGAACTTCAATCTGAATCTACAATTGTGCTATTATATGACAATACCTGGTCTTGCTCTACAATGTGTCCTGAGTAAGTTACCTTACTTTCACAATCCTGGCAAGATTTATGACCAAGCCAATAAAGTGCAACTGCTTTAATGTCTTTTCTAGTTGTTTAATGTGTTCTTCCCATAAATCTTTGATCTTTATAGACCAATTTAAAACTATAAATATAAGATTATTTTGATGGAGATTGTTAATTTAACCTTATAGTATAAGAATTGCTTATATCAGAGGAAAGAATTTTGTAATTGCCGATAAATTTCAAGAATGTAATGTTGCAGGATAGTTTGAAAATTTGAGAAGCAAAGATGACAAAAAATATGTACATTCACCATAAATAATATCTATCCTGTCATCTGAATAAATGACACGTTTATGCACACTAGCTGTAACCTGATTCATAAGTCTTTGGAAAGTAGCTGGAGCTTGAATGCACGACTTACAACAGTTGATATTTCTTCAGGTCTTGATGTTTATATTATTTAGCCAGTATCCCTTCAATAGATCAATCTTAGTGATGAATAAGATACTGACAATCCTAATAATATGATTGTTTTATTAAAAAATTAGGTAAAATGTGTTATTATTGTTGAATAACCAGAGAGGAAGCTTGATATGAGTTATATTACAGCACGCCCCTTATAATCTCCTGAGCTGTGAAATTCTGGGCAAGGTCCAATGTGACCTTTTTAAACTCAACAGCAATTAAGGGTCTTACGTGGTTATTAATGGTACCTTAAGGCCCTTGACTTGCCACCAACCTCTTTTCCTTCCTTCCTGATGGTGACAAAAGTGGTCAGTTATCCAACTGGGAAATCAGTTTTGCTGGGTTTGTGAAGGAGTCCCTCATTTACCCAAAGCTGGGACTAATTGGGGGCAGGCTCAGAGTTAGAGGAATTACCGCTGTGGCCATTCTCTTGACTTGTCTCTGAACCTTCCCCACTTCTCCTGTTCTTGTGACCACCATACCTTATAAAACCTGAAGGAAACAGACCTACACTTTAGCTGGGGACGAGGCTCCCAGAAACGATCTCTAAGACCTCGATATTGACTGACTTCTGGTGAGTCAGGATTTTAATGCGAAGAATTGTGATTCCTGGTAAGGTCACAAGTTAATTCCTGACTGGTTGGTTGGAGCTTGATCCAGTAAGCATTTTCTTTGGTGGACATGGGAGAGGAGTGAGATGTCACTAAGCACACCTTCCCCTTAATTCAGGTATTAGAGAGTTATATCTCAGTCGAAGTCACTAATATGTCTCAAGATGTTTAACAGGAGTGTTAACAAACAAAATTCACCAATGAGTCGCCTGCCAGGACAACTCATGGCCAAAGAGGTTAGTTTTAACAATTGGAGATATTTACGGGACAATTTCAGAGGCTGGCATGATAGCAGCTGAAGGAATGGTTGGAGGAAAGAGAATTGGGGATATTCAAGAAATCAGAGTCGGGGAAAAATTGAAATCTGAAGGGTTGGGGGCTGGAGGAGTTTACAGGCATACAGGAGTTGCTATTGAGCAGAACGGACATGTTGGGGATGGGCTGTGGACAGGCTGCAAAAATGTAGGAATTTGAAATTTAAAATAAAATTTTAAAATTAAGCTGTTGATGGACTAAGAGCCAAAGTAGGCCAGTGAAAACAGGGTTGGTTTATGAGCAGGACTTTGTGTGAACTTGGATACTGGCATCAGAATTAGGAATGAGCTCAAGTTGATGGAAGGTGGAAGATGGGAGATCAGCCAGCAATAGACAGCTCTGAAGATGTGAGTGTTTCTGGAGTAGGAGATATTACAGAGAAAGAAGTAGGTAACCTTTGTACACAGAGTTGACTCAGTAGATTATTTCAATATTCAAATTTGAAAAGCATGGTTCCAATAAAAATCTGCATTTTCAATCATCAATTTTATTTTGTGATTACTATTGACCATTGTAGAAAGATACTTAGGAAAGTAAAGTTACTGAACATATTTAAAGTACATTTCAAAATTTAAATATTGTCTAAATATTTGCAATGAAAAAATTCACAGAAGGCAAAAGTTCACTTGTGGCAAGGAATCTGTTAAATAAACTGCATTGAAATATAAAATAAACTTAAGTTTTAACATTGCAATTTAACAACCTCATATGAAGTTCTAAGTTTCAACAGTTAGAGTCAATGTGAAGAACACACTCCACTGAGGGGACCCTAGAAGATAGAAAGTTCAGACACAAACTACCTACAATTTTCTGACCAATGATTGAAACATCCTTACATTGAATATCTGAAATTTTGATATGTGCAGACAACTGGCAAGGCTTTTCCAAATCCTAACAGAGATGTAACTAAAAACATTGTCACTGCCTCTAATGATAGCTTCGCTAAGGAGCACTTAATGCTCATCCTCAACAATTGTCCAGGAACAAGGACCTCCAGCTGCCTATTCCAGGAATTGTGGGTCTGGTTATCAGTCATAAGCATAACTGGAACTTGTAAGTAACTATTTTGTTTCATTACTCGCATTGAAAGTGATAGCTTAGACCTCCATGAACTCAAGGTCAGCTATTCCTCAGAAAAGCAAAGGTTCACAATTATTCAAGACTTTTCAAATGTACAAAATACAACCATATCATTAACCTTTTATTACATCACAGTCCTCACTTTCATACTATGGGCTGAATCCTAAGGTTTTTATTTTGGCCGTGAGTTACATTGAGTATTTTTGGAGGCATTCTCTGCTGTGAAGTCCTACAAGATTAGATTAGATTACTTACAGTGTGGAAACAGGCCCTTCGGCCCAACAAGTCCACACCGCCCCGCCGAAGCGCAACCCACCCATACCCCTACCTTTACCCCTTACCTAACACTATGGACAATTTAGCATGGCCAATTCACCTAACCTGCACATCTTTGGACTGTGGGAGGAAACCGGAGCACCCGGAGGAAACCCACGCAGACACGGGGAGAACGCGCAAACTCCACACAGTCAGTCGCCTGAGGCGGGAATTGAACCCGGGTCTCTGGCGCTGTGAGGCAGCAGTGCTAACCACTGTGCCACCGTGCCGCCCACAAGATGTCTCACTACATCACAAGAAAGCTGCCTCATTCACTAATCACCCTGCCCCATGGCATCATTTACGTGTGGTTCTGTTACCCAAATTACCATGGGCCATTCCCAGACTTTGTCACCCAGTAGATATCTGCCAAAAGACTGGCAGCTATTGCATCTGTGCCATAGTTAATGGACCCACCTGGACAAGCATTGGTGGTCTGGTATTACACCTCATCAGCATTGTAATGGCAGAGCAATCAGAAAGCCACAGTGGTCATGGCATATAGCTGGCATGGCTGACACATGCAAAGCCATTCTCTGACTCTAGTTTCTGTTTAATCATCACTCCACACGCTTGAGCTGTCTGAAGCTGCATCCCTCTAAACACCCTCTGTATGTCAGAGCTACTCCTTCCTCAATGCCCATTGATTACTTGCCCCTTGTCAATGTCCTTTAGGGGGACATCACATATGGTTCCCAGGTATCCCCTACCCCAGAATTCCATTGTCCTGTTATTTTTACGTTATTCCAATAGCCCATATACACTCTCAATGCAGGTGAAGACCCACCCCACTAAATTTCACCTCCAACAGTCCCCTGAACCCTGACATTACAACTTAATGATGTCTACCCTGGTTCCCTAAGGTCTCTCTGGTGGGCACTTCCGGTAGCAGTACATCCCAATAATCTGCTGTTCCTCATACAGCTCACCACCTCCCTCCCGCTTAACATTAAAATTTCTCCAACCCTTGCTTGTTCATCCATACACAAATGGATCTGTTTTCTTCCCTCTCCAACCTTTCTACCCCAGTCCTTTTGGCAATGATTCTCTTACATTTAGAACATAGAACACACAACAGTATAGCACAGTGCAGGTCCTTCAGCCCTCGATGTTGTGTTGGCCCTTTATCCTACTCTAAGATCAGACTAACCTACATACCCTTCATTGTATTATCTTCCATATGCCTATCCAAGAGTCGCTTCAATGTCCCTAATGTATCTGATTCTACTACCATTTCTGGCATTGCATTCCACACAACCACCACTCTCTGTGTAAAGAACCTCTGACATCTTCCCTAAACCTTCCTCTAATCATCTGAAATTTATACCCCCTCGTGATAAGTATTTCTGTTGTGGGATAAAATCTCTGGCCATCAACTCCATCTATGCTGCTCAATATCTTGTACAACTCTGTCAAGTCCCCTCTCATCCTACTTTGTTCCAATGAGAAAAGCCCTAACTCCCTCAACTTTTCTTCATAAGACATGCCCTCCAGTCCAGACAGCATCCTGGGAAATCTCTACTCCACCCTCTGTAAAGCTTCCACATCTTTCCTGTAATGTGGCAACCAGAACTGAACACAATATTCCAAGTGTGATCTAACCACGACTCTATGGAGCTGCAGCATAGCACTAAACTCAATCCCCCGCTAATGAAAGTTAACACACCATACGTATTCTTAACAACCATATCAACTTGAGTGGCAACTTTGAGGGGGCTGTGGACGTGGACCCCATGATCCCTCTGTACCTCCACACTGCCAAGAATTCTGCCTTTAACCCTATATTCTGCATTCAAATTTGACCTTCCAAAGTGAACTACTTCACTCTTCTCCAAGTTGAACTCCATCTGCCACTTATCAGCCCAGTTCTGCATCCTGTCAATGTCTCGTTGCAACCTACAACAGCCTCCCACACTATGCACAACGCCACCAACTTTCATGTAATCGGCAAACTTATTAACCCACCATTCCACCTCCTCATCCAAGTCATTTATAAAATTCACAAAGAGCATAGGTCCTAGACACAATCTCCCTGTAGCCAAATTTCCCTGTATCCCATCTGTACTTTCTGAATGAGCCTACCATGGGGAACCATATCAAATGCCTTGCTAAAATCCACGTACACCATATCCACTGCTCTAACTTCATCAATGTGCTTTGTCACATCCTCAAAGAATTCAGTATGACCTGCCCCTCACAAAGCCATGACTATTTCTAATCAATGTATGATTTTCCAAGTAGTTATAAATCCTGTCTCTCAGAATCTTCTCCAATACTTAGCCCACTACTGACATAAGACTGACTGGTCTATAATTCCCAAGATTATCCCTATTCCTTTTCTTGAGCAAGCAAATAACATTTGCCACCCTCCAATAAACTGGTATTACTCCAGTGGACAATGAGGATGCAAAGATCATTGCCAAAGGCACTGCAATCTCTACCCTCGCTTCCTGTAGTAACCCAGGGTATATCCCGTCCAGACCAGGGGATTTATCTATCCTCATGTTTTTCAAACTTTTCAGCACATCTTCCTTCCTAACATCAGCCTGTTCAAGCATATCCATCTGTTTCACACTGTCCTCATAAATGTCAAGGTCCCTATCAGAAGGGAATACTGAAGAAAAATATTCATTAAGGACCTCCCTGATCTCCTCTGATTCCAAGCGCAAGTCCTCTCCACTATCCCCAATTGTCCCTACTCTCACTCTGGACATCCTCTTGTTCCTCACATAAGTGTAGAATGCCTTAGGATTTTCCTTAATCCTATCTGCTAAAGCTTTCTCATGCCCTCTTCTAGCTCTCCTAAGTCCATTCTTCAGTTCCTTCCTGATGACCTTGTAACCCTCTAAAGCCCTGTCTGATCCTTGCCTCCCCAACCTTCAGTAAGCTTCCTTCTTCCTCTTGACTAGATGTTCCACATTCCTTGTCACCCAATGTTCTTTCAACCTACCATCCCCTCCTTGCCTCAGTGGGACAAACTTGTCCAGCAGTATCAGCAAGTGCTTCTTAAACAATCTCCACATTTTTGTTGTGCACTTCCTTGAGAACATCAGTTCCCAGTTTAGGCACCCCAGTTCCTGCCTAACAGTATTGTACTTCTATCTGCTCCTATTTCTCTCCATGAGAATAGTAAAGGTCAGGGAGTTGTGATCACTATTACCAAAATGCTCTCCCACCAAGAGATCTGACACCTGGCATGGTTCGTTGCCAAGCACCAAATCCAATATGGCCTTCCCTCTAGTCAGTCTATCTATATATTACTTCAGGAACTCTTCCTGGACATACCTGACAAAAACTGCTCCACATAAACTATTTGAACTAAGGAGGTTTCAATCGATATTAGGGAAGTTAAAGTCACCC
Source organism: Chiloscyllium plagiosum (assembly GCF_004010195.1). Lineage (NCBI taxonomy): Eukaryota > Metazoa > Chordata > Chondrichthyes > Orectolobiformes > Hemiscylliidae > Chiloscyllium > Chiloscyllium plagiosum. Next base: position 9,152,523 of record NC_057741.1, read on the forward strand.
ATGACAACAACCCTGTTACTTCTGCAGATTTCCAAATTCTGCCTCCCAATCTGCTCCTTTATGTCTCTGTTGCGGGATGTGGGGGAGGAGAATTGGTCTTTTGAAAACTCCCAATAAAGTGACTGCTCCTTTACTGTTTCTAACTTCCACCCATACTGACTCTGTAGACAAACCCTCCTCAAAAATCTCCCTTTCTGCTGCTGTGATTCTATCCCTGCTTAGCAATGCCACTCCCCACCTCTTTTACCTCCCCCTCTATTCCTTTTGAAACATCCAAAACTTGGAGCATTCAACAACCATTCCTGCCTCTGTGATATCCAAGTCTTCATAATGGCCACAACATCATAGTTCAAAACACTGATCCATGCTCTGAGTTCATTATTCTTATTCCAGATACTTCTTGCATTGACCCTTCAACCCATCATACTTACTGCACCTTTGCCCTATCAAGTGCCTATCCCTCCTCACAGACTCTCTGCATGCTGTATCTGGCTACCTACTCCATCATCTGATCTATAGCTCACATTCCCACCCCCCTGCCAATCTAGTTTAAACCCTCCTGAAAAGCTCTAGCAAACCTCCCGCCCAGGATATTCGCATCCCTCCAGTTCAGGTGCAACCCATCCTTCTTGTACAGGTCCCACCTTCCCCAGAAGATATCCCAATGATCCACATATCAGAAGCCCTATGTCCTACACTAGCCCTTCAGCCACATGTTCATCTGTACTCACTCTCTATTCCTACCCTCACTACTACGTGGCACCAGTAGCAATCCTGTGATTACTACTCTGTTCATCCTGCCTTCTAGCTTCCAACCTAACTCCCTATACTCTCTTTTCAGGTCCTCCTCCCTTTCCCTACCTATGTCATTGATATTGATGTGTACCATGACTTCTGGCTGCTCTCCCTCCCCCTTAAGAATCCTGTTGACTCGATCCAAGACATCCCTGACCCTCGCACCTCGGAGGCATCATAACATCTGGGAATCTCGCGTGTGACCACAGAATCTCCTGTCTGTCTCTCTCACCATTGAATCTCCTATCACTTTCATTATAGCCTACAACACAGACTATAGTTGAGCACGTGCCAATGCTAAAAGTATCCCAAGCTGACGACTGCCAAGGCCATTGACTGTACCCCTCACCGATGGTACCATGACCCCATGACCGTTAGCACCCACCACTTGATGGGGCTTAGGACTAGGCCCACCACATTCAGACAGACCAATTGGTTGAACAGATATGCACATAGACAACAGACACATGCTGCAGGTTGATGTCTGTGCACGCTGTACAGCAAGATCGCTACCCTCCAGCAGACTGCTTTTGCGTCTTCACTAAAGAAGTGCCAAAATGCTGGGAGGTATGGCAAGGCAATGCATGGATGCTGCAAGCCTACAGATAGGTGCTCAGCACTGAGAGAGTAAGTGAGCAGTCCTGAGATGTAACCTGCTCCATTCACTGAGCTGGCTTATCTGTGTGCGCCTGTATAAATTGCCCCTGCTGCAGCCTTTCAATGCAAGTTGTTGGCACACTTTGCAACACAAAGTCTATGCTTCCAGAGCTGCCAGCAAAAGTCTATCAGAAAGGTGGCAGAATTATCATCCTGAGGCTGGTAGAAATTGAATGCCAATGTCAACAGTCGAGGGGCATGTGCACCTGGTGCCTCTGGATCATGCATGAGATGCTGTTTGGTCCTAAGCAACATGAAAGTCCTTCCTAGCAAGCAGCGAGCTGAATCTGCCAGGTAGCCACTGTGCTTTCCATGTCGAGATTTCTCAACGGCTAGCTTGTTTCATTCATTAAGAAAGGAAACTAAATATTTAATGAGATGAGCTGGGGTGTTAATAAAACATTTTAAACTCAGTAATCCCTGTTAATTACTAATTCCCCACTGCTTTGCAGGGAGAAATAAAAGCATAAAAGATGGCGCAAAGGACTCTGTAGTGCCAGTCCCATCTCTGAACCAGAAGGCTTGGGTTCAAGACTCTGCAAAACTGTCTGATAATAATATCTCTGACAATTCAAAGGAGAGCCTTAGATGGTGTTGTAGAACTGAGAGACCTAGGGTTCAGGTACATAATCCTTTGAAGTTTGCATCACAGGTGGACAGGGTGGTTAGGAAGGTGCTCAGACCTTTGAATAAAGGAGTTGGGATGTCATGTTGAGGTTGTACAGAACGTTGGTGAGGCCTCTTCTGGAGCACACTGTCCAGTCAAAGAACGCGGTGGATGCAAGTCCAGCTACAACATTTAAAAGACATTTTGATAAGTAAGTGAATAAGCAAGGTTTGCAAGGATATGGTCAAAGTGCAGGTTGGTGGGGCTAGTTAAGTTTGGGATTATGGTTGGCATGGACTGGTTGGACTGAAGGGTTTGTTTCTGTGCTGTATAACTCAATGTATAGATTAATTAGAAAGTTTCTAAAAGATGATGAAAGATGATGTTCACATCAAGATGCGCCTCACCAGATTTCTTGCTAATTCTGCCACAACTCTCTATATAGCATTTAACCCCAGTAAGATTCCTGCCTAAGATTCCATGAGTAATCAAGATTTAAAAATCCTAAGGGATACTGAGAGTAAATTCATTATTTGATATTTTTTATTATATATCTATTTACATAAGTATTAATTATATAAATAATTACTACTTGTTGCGAGTTACAAACATCAATATATAAATATCATTGTTTTTCTGTGGAAATTGTCTATTGTTGATTGGTAAATTGTTCACTTGTTCCATTTCAACTGTTATTTCATTAATCAAATCTGTGCTAATTAAAGCTAAGTGTCATACTAGTATATGAAATTATATGTGTCTGATATCCACAGTATGATGGATAAGTAGAAAAGGAATCATTGATGGAATTCATTCCTCAACAGAAGTTGTCTCATTTGCTGAAAGATAGATTACCATGAGATAAAATGACAGGAAATATATCAGTTGTGTCCAGGTACTTCCTGCAATTGATTCTTGCATCCAACTTTGCTGTGGGATTCACAGAAACAGAGGAGTGAGAAGGGAATGGAGCAATGGTTACATTTTAAAGAACTTATGTTCCAAATAAAATCAATTTGATTCACTAACAGTCAAAATAATCCAAGGAAACGATCAGGTTTGCAACTATTTCAGAAAGTTTTTACCAGGGCTATGAGCAAACAGACTCTAGCTAAAGCAATTTTTCTCACCACGTGGTGGCTCAGTAGTTAATACTGCTGCCTTACAATACCAGAGACCCAGGTTTAATTCCAGCCTCAGGCGACCTTCTGTGTGGAGTTTCACATTGTCCCTATGGCTGCGTGGGTTTCCTCCAGGTGCGCTGGTTTCCTCCCACAATCCAAAGATATGTAGGTTAGGTGAATTTGCCGCACTAAATTGCCCATAGTGTTCAGGAATGTGTAGGTTAGGTGCATTAGTCAGGGATAAATATAGAGTAGGGGGATGGGTCTGGGTGGGTTACTCTTCAGAGGATCAGTGTGGACTTGCTGGGCCAAATGGCCAGTAGAAATTGTATGAAATAAACCCATTAGTAATCTAGGGCTCATTTAAATTCCCAGCTCTCAGAAATCCAGTGCTCATTTAAGTTCAAATAATTTAAATTCCCAGCTCTCAGAAATACACCTGGACAGAGACAAGTCCAAAAAGTGGGCTGTTGATACACCCTACTGAGTAGTCTTCTGTTATTAAAGTATTTTCAGAAACATCTAACATGAAGCACTCAGTGCAGGGAGAGATCTTACAAGCAATTCTAACAAAGTCAAAAGTAAACAACATTGTACTCTTTAAACAAGCAACACTTTAAACATGTAACAATGTGCACCTAAGTCCACCATCAAGTGCAGGGTATTAGAAAAATTCGATTAGATTACTTACAGTGTGGAAACAGGCCCTTCGGCCCAAGTCCACACCGCCCCACCGAAGCGCAACCCACCCATACCCCTACATTTACCCCTTATCTAACATTACGGGCAATTTACCATGGCCAATTCACCTGACCTGCACATCTTTGGACTGTGGGAGGAAACCGGAGCACCCGGAGGAAACCCACGCAGACACGGGGAGAACGCGCAAACTCCACACAGTCAGTCGCCTGAGGCGGGAATTGAACCCGGGTCTCTGGCGCTGTGAGGCAGCAGTGCTAAAGAGAAAAAAATTGCAATTGCCGAGTAGGTATCAAATGTGAGGGAGCAGAACTGAAATACACTGCACAAATATAGTCAGACTGACAGGCTTGTGGTTCACAGACCAAAATTATTAGAATGTACTCTTTTATTTGTATTGAAAAAACAAATAATTAATCGATTGCCAGTACTTATGTTTCAAACTGAAAAAGCTTTTTCTAAATTCCACCAGTCAGATTCATGTATCATCTGAAATAAAGTAATATTGACTATCACAATGTGCAAACTAGTGATATTTAAGCAGTCATTTCAAAATTCCTTATTGACAAATCATTAAGTTTAAGAAACACATTGCACAGTTACAGAAAGTACATTTTTTGGGATTGTTGTGCACAATGTCCTACATCTTTGAGATCATCATTTAACTTCCGGCCTGTTCTTACAAATGTTGGCTGCAACGGGTTTCAAGTTGGTCAGGTGTTTTCCAACAATCTCAGGAGATCTGATACAGGGTCAACATAACAGGAACCTGAGTACAGTCTGGAGGTTGTGTCCATTGTTATTCCATGCTGGCTCTGGAGTAACAGACCAGATCTGTGATTTACACAACTGCTCTGAAAATGAATTCCTTGTTACAAAGAATAAAATAACATTGTAGCACCATAGAATGTTATGATATGGAAAACCAGCTGGCAATCATTCTAGCTCCACTTCCAACAATGACCACATCAGCAAACTGCCCGCCCAGCACTCAACCCAATCTCTCACTCCCACTGCTCCCCAGTAAAGTTCACCTGCATTTTTTGCTCAAAGTTAACCTAGGGAACCCTGACCAGGAGCAACTACAGGCAGTCAGCAAAACTTGGAGTCAGTTTAAAACAAAAATATGCAAAGGGACAGAATAAGAAAACTGGCAACTGATCCCTGTGCTTGGAAATGACTCAGACAGTGAGCACAAGTCCAAAGAAAACTACTCAGTGTGAGAAAGACAACTTAGTGCCAGGTGAAAATATTGTGGGTGCAATGCTTCCTCTATGTTAACATTACAGAAATATTTGCTTCCCCATACTAGTTCCCATGTGTAAAAATAATCCAATCACAAGTGGACCTTAATTTTCATTAAGACTGCGAAGAACATTATGATTCTGATGGCAATGAAATTGCGACAATTGACAATATTTACAAGTCTTGGAGCAATACTTAATTCTAAGAAGCTTCACTCAGTTTTTTTTTTCCTAGGACTAGCATCAAACCAAATAAACTAGAATTTATTCAATGATTTATCTTCATCATGTGTATTTATAGAAAATTGTTTTTGCAGACATTTTATATATCAGAGACGCATTAGTTTGAAACCTGTAGAGATCAATAGATGCTCAGAGGATTCAAACAACCTTATTATATCAGCTGGCAGAGCTCATTCTAACAGTTTATACACATGTTGTTGGAGATTAGGAGGGCAGTGTGCAAGTTGGGCTTGTGCCAATGATTTGAATGGCTGTCCTAGCCCAATGAAGTGTAAAGGGAGCAGAAGCTGCTGGAGTTCACTGCACTTGCTTTTCTCTGTTCAGTTCAAGCATCCAGCACTTCCTTATAACAGCTCTTTCAGGATAACCTGATCTTATAAAAACCTGCTGTTACCATAGAAATGTGTTTTTTGAGGTCTGTTGAAACTCTTGCCCTATTTTTCCAGTCTTTGTTGCATTTATTTTTCCACGTTTTTGGCTGCATTTCTTCTTTAGTCCTGACAGCCTTCATTCTCTCCAAGTTTGTTATTTTTGGAAATCGGTGCTCTTTCATCCCAGCCAGCTTGGCACCAACAATTAATTCAGTGCTCTTTAATTTCCTTTCTAACTACTGTAGATATTAATGGTGGACTGGGGTGGGAAGGTTACCTTAGATCATTTGAAAAAATGTTATATTGGTACAAAGTCCTCCTTCAAGAATTTTGAAATGACATTCCCTGTACTTTAAGTATCTATGTAAAGCAATCAGAATTTGTATTTTGAAGTGTATTGAATTACTTTAGTCAAAATTGTTCATTAAATTAGCCCAACATTTATAAGCCTAATACACCAGTTGAAAAAAACAGTAAATTCCAATTTTATTAGACAGAGTATCTATCCAGTTAAGCACAAATTCGTTACACAGTTTGCATTCTAAATGTAGTTACCACTCTATAAGACAGATCAGAAACTAAACAACTGAACGTAATAAAGTACATTGTTATAAACTACAGGACCAATAATATTTCACAATGACAAATCAACCTTTATATAGTTGCATGTGTTAAGATAGCTACATGAAAACACTGCATAATAATTGAAAGAGATGTTCAACAAAATTTCTTTCTGACTGTGGCATTTTGACTGTAGATTTTCTTATTTTAAATCACTGTCAAGTTCCAACACTTCATATTGACAAGAGTATCCTTGCTGTGAAAACGAAGCTTTCAGTAATGTGCCCAGGAAATCCATGTCAAATACTGCCTCATAATTACTTGTAGCTACTGGACTTATGATAAATCCAGAATAAGTCTGACTCTATACTTGAAGCCATTTTCACTGCAGTCTTCTGAAGTTTTTAGAGCATGATATCTCTTCTTAATTTTAAGATATCAAATCCATTTATATTTCAAAAGTTAAATAAATGTCAAAATAATAATTATCTCACATGGAAACATATTTCAGTAGATGTCCTTTCCTTTTGAAATGAAAATAGTAAGCAAAAAGATTGAGAGTCATAGAGTCATAGAGGTGTACAGCATGGAAACCTCTTCGGTCCAACCCGTCCATGCCGACCAGGTATCCCAACCCAAACTAGTCCCACCTGCCAGCACCCGGCCCATATCCCTCCAAACCCTTCCTATTCATATACCCATCCAAATGCCTCTTAAATGTTGCAATTGTACTAGCCTCCACCACATCCTCTGGCAGCTCACTCCATACACATACCACCCCCTGTGAGAAAAAGCTACCCCTTAGGTCTCTTTTATATCTTTCCCCTCTCACCCTAAACCTATGCCCTCTAGTTCTGGACTCCCCGATCCCAGGGAAAAGACTTTGTCTATTTATCCTATCCATGCCCCTCATAATTTTGTAAACCTCTATAAGGTCATTTTCCCCAAATTTCTTAAGTTGAACGGTTTTTATGTTATGATCATGCCCTCTGTGAGTTTCTCCAGATTGTTTTAATTCTGGACGAGATGCGCCAGGATGTTAAGATCTTGGATGAAGAGAGACAAACTGGCTTCCCTTCAGTCTACATCTGCCCCCTTGAAGGTTAATTTTAAAAATATCCCTTCCCTTGTTGTAAGTTTCTCCCAGACCCAAATGAACTGATGTTTTAAAAGAAGGCAATTTAAAAAGGCTTTCTTGGATATTACAAAATGAATGGGTTTACGGAATGTGAGAAGAATTAGGAATGCAACACACATACGCAAGATGATATATAAAATCTGAGTTCAAAAGGACAAAAGTTTAAAAAAAAACACATATACGGATCACTGAATTGTGCGTGAAGAGTGGATAGTTAAACAATGTAGCCATGTATCAGACTTTATCTGTAGCACTGTTGTTGGCAGTTGAACAGTTGTTTTGAGATTCTTTGTCTTGTCAGAGATTGAAACATCTTTGTAATGATTCCCTTTTGTAAAGTGGTTTGCAACAGTCATAGTGAGAGAGGATCTTCCTTTCTGCTACACAACATTAACTAGGGCATAGTTCTTTGTGACATTCATAGTTTGCTCATGCTTGAACCACGTGCACATGACAGCATTCAGACCCACTAGTCTACTCCAGTGGAGTAGAATTTGATGTTTTAACCTATGTCCTAGTGTGTTCTTTGAAGAAGAAGAATAAGACAGTATATACCTGCAATTCAAAATATAATCAGCACGGGGTGGTTTGCATTTGAGTATGGAATGTCAGCCCCTCAGTACCTTGTCATCACGAGAGATCACAGGCAGTCTGTTTGAAGTTTCTTTGTCATCTTTAGGTGTTACATCCCATCGCACTCAGGTAGACCTTCTTCACATCTGTAGTTACATTGGATTGAATTTTGTGAGAAATCAATCAAGTAACAATTTCAGGGATTTTCATGGACGGTTCCTTTTTGAGAATGCTGATGCTTTCTCACACAATTCTCCACAGTTTATCTTATTAAATATGACGACATCTCGATGGAGCCCCACTCATGCTATCATGTGCTGTGCAGTGGCAGAAGTACTCATCACTACTAGCCCATCCTAGCATCAGGACCATCTTTAAAGTCCAAGTCAAATATCGTCAGCCAGGAGCTGCAAATCATAGTGCATGTAGAGGAAAGAGAATGGAAAGGAAAAGCTTCTGAGAGTATGTTGGTGACATAGGTGACACTGCAGTGCAAATATAAATTGACACCCATAAAGGTTCTGTTATTTAACAACATCACCTGTCTGATTCGCACTCATTATAACTGCAACTGCAAGAATCACAGCTTACTTGTCCTTAACATCATCCCATCTTTGAAGTTGGTTCAAGAAAGTGCTACTGCTTTGCTCAGCCTTGCAGACATTAACTTATATCGAACAACAGCAAAAGTGTAGAAAAAAAAGATAAATTTAAACTGCCTTTGGAGCATCAACATAACAGTCAATAGATGATCACTTGCACCCAGCTCACATCTATTGGACTTGTCTGTCAATTAAGCCAATCTGACTTGTTCTGTCTAATGCTGCACTGCCCTATCCCGCTGAAACTGATGTTCCTCCTGCTCAACTTATACGGTTGAAGAATTCACTTCTTTTGAAGATTGCTGATACATTCCCAGCTCACCTGTGTTCATCACATTCTCTCTCTGTCTACTTCAGTTGTGAATAGTACAGCATATTAGGCTTATTGCAACATACTCTATTTGTCTGGAGTGTCCTGTAACTCCCCAACCTTACTCCAGACCAATTCATGCATGGGAATCTCACCTTTAGGTGGCCTATTACCTATGCCACAATGGTCCTGTTCAAAGAATGGGGCTGATAGTGTCAATGCTTGGCTTCAGTTGGGTTTGGATAATAAAGTCATCGGCTATGGTGACAGAGGGTAACCTTTACCACCAAGTACCACCATCAGCATTCACTAGGTTGTCCAATGGTCATTAGGAATGAAGCTGACGTTGTGGATTAGCTGTGCAGTAATTGCCTAATATTTCTCAGCAATCCCACAGAAGTGGGGAAGAGATAATGGGCAACTTATTCTGATGGCCGGCTAGTTGCTGGGGGGAGAAAAGTGGACTGGTGTTGTGTGACAGCACCCTGTGGTATAATGGTGACAGCTGACCCTGTAGGAACTGCCTGTAGAAATTGAATATTTAGATGGACAACTTCCCTATGTCAAGAACCCTGCAGAAATGCCTTGATAGAATCATAGAGTTATACAGCACAGAAACAGACCCTTTGGTCAACCAGTCCATGTCAAATATAATCTCAAACTAAACTTGTCCCATCTGCCTGCTCCTGTCCCATATCTCTTCAAACCTTTCCTGTTCATATACCTATCCAACTGTTTTTTAAATAGTGTAATTGTGCCCATATCCACCACTTCCTTGGACAATTTTGTGGATTACTCTGCAGTTAGTAGCCACCATAGGTTTGATCAGTAGAAGCCTGTGAGAAGTTTGGATTGCAGGCAAGCTGGAGCTGAAAAACTGCATATAGATGCAGCTGGGTAGCAACAGAAATTGGTCTATGGACTAGTGACCAGTTATCAATGACAAAAGCCTTAGTCTGCCAGCTTATTGCTGAGAACAAGTTCGAGAGAAATTATTTGATCTCCACCAGCACAAAAGCTGTCTCTGTGTTCTCTGCAGTCAAACCTGTTTTAGATCTGAGGAAAACCAGTTCATCCTTCCTTCAGTTATTGAAGCTGTGACTTGTAACTAATAATTCCGAAACCCTTTATAAGCAAACTAGCTGCCTTGTGCCTTTTGCAAACTGATGGCGAAAGGCAGTTAAACAGCAACATACTGAGCAGCATAAGAATCATCAGGACCATTTCAGCATCCAGGAATAGGAGCCACTGAATTATCTCCTAATGTTCCGATGCCAATAACCTATTTTCCCTGTCTGTTTGCCTGTGTGTTTTTGTTAGACTCAGGATTAGAGATTCAATTTGTAATGTTACATGTCAATTTTTTAGTTGGGGAGCTGGTGTCTATTTAGTTGGAACAAATATTAATTTTTGTTAAGTACAGAATCACGATCCATTCTTTCTATTAACCTGGATCTGAAACAACAGGTGAATTTGGAGAATTTTTTGTATTTATTTTGAATTCTCAAACTTTTGTAACAACGTGTTGGTGCAGACTCGATGAACCAAAGGGCTTTTTCTGTGCTGCATGACTCTATGACTCTTTAACACCAGGAATAAAGGAACTTTATTTCCAGCATGTTACCCTGGTGAGTTACGAAAAGTGCCAGATTCTATGAGCCAGACAGATGTAACCAACACCCAGTTCCATAGATGGAAATTAGGTCTAGTGATCATTCATTACCTGTTAAATACTTGTCCTTCAACATATAAGCAGCTTGTCACTATGTTAGTAAAGAATTGTAGCTTCAGTTTGTTTGATTTCTGTTGGTTTTTGCTATTTGTAAATGTTCAGAATCATTCAAACCCTTCCCTGTATGTACTGATCCCACATTTCACAATGATGTGGTGCTGGGCTACATTGGGCATTGACAGATCGGTGGCATAGGCATGGAGGGTTTCCAAGATGGGATGTACCTATGCACCAGTGAGTTAATAGCAGTCACCAGGTTAGGAACGTGAGGTATACGTGCAGCAAGTGTCAGCTCTGCCACCTCTGTGCTGGTCAGAAGCTTTTTGGCTGCTATACCACTACATTGATGGGGAAGGGGGAACTGAAGAATGCCAATGCCTTACTGGTACAAAGTTGGGGTTCTAAGATGCCACCCACTGTTGGATTGATGGTCTGCTCTGACATATCCCAGCAGTGGTGAGTCCTTCCAGCTATGGTAAATGGGAGAATCCAGCCAGCGTTGGAACAAAGAGGGATAAAGCCTCCATGAAACTTGATGAAAATTATACTTTGCCAAAATATCATAAGGTTCAGTCCAAAGTGTAAGAAAGGGTATTTCTTTTTCTTTTCCTCTTTTGTAGATTTAGTTGTTTGGATTTTTTCCAGAAGATAAACTTCTCCTTAAAAACAGGTCAAACTTGGAGAAAGCTGTGCAGTTTTAGTACTGGATTACTACATCTCTGTGTGTTTATCCCATTGCATGGGAAAACGATTCAGCTATGGATGAGATCCAGATCCTCAAACTACCTTTGAATAACATCAGATCTTTAACAAAAAAGCTTTGGATGTTTCTTTGCTTACACTGATATGTAACACTATGCCTGGTGTGCTACCTCTCTGAGCTATGATTCATCTGACCTATTTCCAGTTCTTCAATTCAAGAGATCAATGTATTTTTCCATCTTCCTTTCCTGAAGTTCACAATGAGTGCAGTTCATTTCAAAGACCATCAGGTGTTGATACAGTGTGCACAACATGTTTTTATAGTAATCTGGGAGGTTTCCCTGTTAGAGGGGCAAGAAAGGCAAATTTACATATAGTAAAAGCAAAGCCTACAATATTAATGTACAAATCTAGCTACTCATCAAAATTTCCATCATGCTTTTTTTAAAGTTTCCTATTCCGGTAAATCTTCAACACTTTGGAGCATCTTGTTGAATTGTTTGTATCCCACATGGCCACATTGATTTGAATGAGGGGCAGAACTTTGAGTTAACACATGCACTAACTTAGAGTGGCCCAATCCCAGAAAACGTGCCTTTGACAAATTGTATTGCAAATATCAAACTGCTCTGCACACCTAGCACTGGCAAGACGTAAGCTTTATCTCAACTCCTATTCCTCAGGACATTCATTTTTGAGTACTAATAACTCTATTTCATGAATTAATATGATTGCTAGATTCATTATGGAATATATCATTTGAATTCTTCAATCTTTTAGCATAGAATTATTGACTCCAATGTTCTCATGCAAAGACTTACTCATCCCCCTGCCTTAGCTCATCAGCTGATGAACCCCATCGTCCATGTCTTTACTATTACTGGATTTGATTATTTGAAACTATTATTATTGATTGAAATCCCATCTTTTATCCTCCATCTAAAACTCTATTGCATATAAACTAAATTGCAGCAAGTGCTGTTTATCTACTACTCCTTTACTTCCTGATCTACATTGGCTCCCAGTTTGGCAAAATCTCAGTTTTAAAATCTCATTCTTGTTTACAAACCCCACCATACCCTTGGTTTTCCCTATCTCTATAAATTTCTCCAGCCCCACAACCCTCTGAAGTATCTCTATACATCCAAATCTGGCCTCTTCCATGCCTCTGACCAACTCATACCACCAATACTTGTACAGCTATTGCTCTCAAGACCACAGATGCTGAGATATTTCCTCTTTCAGCCTCTTGGAATCTCTGGTCAGGTGCTTGATCTCTTATCTTCGACTGTGCAGGTCAATTTAACATCTTCTCGTAACCACTCCCCCTGAGTGCAGCTCCGACACCACATATGAAGCTCGCCACAATTCCAGGATAAAGCAGCACACTTAATTGGAATCATGTATAATACTTCCAATATACACCCATTCCATCACTGACACAGTGTGGTAACAATGTGTGTCATTTCATTCTCCCCATGTCTGCGTGGGCTTCCTCCGGGTGCTCCGATTTCCTCCCACAGTCCAAAGATGTGCAGGTTAGGTGAATTGGCCGTGCTAAATTGCCCGTAGTGTCAGGTGAAGGGGTAAATGTAGGGGAATGGGTCTGGGTGGGTTGCTCTTTGGAGGGTCGGTGTGGACTTGTTGGGCCGAAGGGCCTGTTTCCGCACTGTAAGTAATCTAATCTAGATGCAGCAAAACAACTCTCCTTAGACTACACTTTCTAAAACCGAAATCTCTATCATCTGGAAGGACAGGGCAATAGATGCATGGAAACATAAGTTCCCCTCCAAGTACCCACCATCCTGATGTGCAGTAATATCACTGTATCTTCACCACTGCTGATCAAAACTTTGGAGCTCTCTGCTGAACAGCACCATGGGTGTAGCTACACCACATAGACAGCAGTGGTGCAAGAAGGCAGCTCACCAACCACCAACCTATTAACAGCAATTAGGGATGAGCAATAAATGCTGGCCCAGCCAATAATGCCCACATCCTACGAGTGGAAAAAAAGAACACATGCTCAGCTCTGAGATCCCTACATGATTATACCACAATTCATTCCGCACTGTGCTTATTTAAGGAGCTATCTAATTTCAGAGGTGCTTTTCATTAACTTCTGTCAGTGTAAATTCAGAGAAAATACCAGCAGTCCTTTTCAGTAATGACTGCGGTCCCTCTCAGACTCAGATTTGGAAGTGGAGTGCAGGCACAAACACAGAGAATGCTGGAGAAACTCAGAATCATCTTTTTGAGACTGGTAGCGTTTAGGCAGCACTGGGGAAGTGCAATTGACAGGGGGAGGAAAGCAAGGGTGGGGAAGAGGAGGAAAAAGCTCAAAGGAAGTTACTACACATAAAAGGGTCTTTTCTACCCCCATTGACTACACAGTCCTGCAAACTGCATATGAAAACCACAAGGATTATCACCCCATCAATGTCTAAATATGTGTGACCATGGTCTGAAGGTCCACCATGTTGCAGCAACCATAATGCATGTATCCTGCCACTCTGCCAGAACTGCCATCCTTGGACGCTGGGTGACAAGAGATGCCTACCATGCATCCGGTAAATGACTCCCCTCTAGTATCAATATAATGACAGCATGTCAAAAACAGAGCCTAGCAGCCACAAAGTACTTTGTGGAAGAAACCATCAGCATGTTAAAGTACCAGTTCTATTGTCTAGTTCAGCAGTATTCATGAAAGCTTTGTTGTGGTTCACTGTACCCTCCATAACCCAGAAGGAGTGGGTGACTATGAATGCTGATGTTCTGAGACACAACAAGAGGTTAGTGCTCCATGCAGCCACTGTTTGTATCTCAGGGCAGCGTCTCGGCGATCCTGGTGTTGTGCTGGAGCAGATTGCTGAACTGCTGAGAGCCTGTGAACCCTTAGCTGAGCTGGCAGCTGTCTGAACCTGCTTGGGATTAAATACCAGCAAAGCAGCGAGCTCAAGTGGAGCTTCTACTGCAGCACTGAACTGTTTGGCAGTTTCTCTCCATGTTTCTAAGAAAGCTGAGACCAGATACTGCATCTAGGGCCAGGGAGAGACATTTTAGGTCTAGCACTTGTCTCTTATCCCTCCATTTTTTTAAACCTCAACAGGGTCTGTCAAAACATTTTGCAATACATTTTGAATCCAATCGGATTTTTTTGTTTATCTTCCATAGGATGTGGGTGTTGCTGACACGGCCAGTATTTATTGCCTATTCCTAACCCAGAGAGTAATTAAGACCACTTTGCTGTGGGAATGGAGTCACAGGTAGACCAGACCAGGTAAGAATGGTAATTTCCTTCCCAAAAGAACATTAGTGAACCAGATGGGTGTTTTTGACAATTGTCAATAGATTCATTATCAGACTCTTAATTCCAGTTTTGTTTTTAGTTGAATTCAAACTCCAACATATGCCGAGGCAGGGTTCAAATCCAGGTTTCATGAGCATTAACAGGGCCTCTGGATTAATAATCAGGCAATAATATGACTGGGCCATTGTGTCCCCCTGCAATATAATGGTGTAACACAGGAGGATGTCTTTCAGCCCAGTGAGTCCATGCCATTTGTTTCAAAGGGAAATCCAGTCAGTCTTACCAATGTGACCCACACCACACTTTTCTATCTTTATCCCTTCTTCCTAAGTTTTTTCGATAATTTAAACCTGTATCCATCTCAATATCAGGGATCCCAACTCCTAACCATTATCTGTGTAAAGATTTTTCCTCATGTTGCCTCTGGTCATTTTGTCAATCAATTTAGCGAAACTTTAATTGAGTTATCTAATGATCAATCATTCATCAGCTGCAAACAGTTTCTCTTTGTTCTTCATAACTGTACACACTCCCAGGGTTCTTGGCTGTAAAGAGAACATTCACAGTTCCCCTGTGATTCCTTATCCATGCTGCCAGTCTAGTAAATCTATTCGGAACCCTCTACAAAACCATTTGATCATTCTGCTGCCTAGAATAAGAAATCATAGTCACAGTGGGGTTGACAATTTTATATGGGTTCAGCAAAAGTTTTTCCCTCTATGCCTCTATTTATAAATTATACAAGTATGATATACTTTACAAACACAGTTTTGTCAGACAAATGCACACATATTAGTCACTCATATTGTGCTCTGAACCTGACTCTCTGAAATATTCGAGGAGAAAGTGAGGACTGCAGATGCTGGAGATCAGAGCTGAAAATGTGTTGCTGGAAAAGCGCAGCAGGTCAGGCAGCATCCAAGGAACAGGAGAATCGACATTTCTGAAGAAGAGCTTATGCCCGAAACGTCGATTCTCCTGTTCCTTGGATGCTGCCTGACCTGCTGCGCTTTTCCAGCAACACATTTTCACCTCTGAAATATTCAACAGGTTTCAACCTCACAGATACCACAAATGGCAAATTCTTACAGAAATGAGCATCTCCTGAACACACAATGATATGTTCAATTGGCACGAGACTACCGGTTCCATTCTACATTTAAACATAACAAAACTTTCCAGTAAATTAGCACCAAGACAATTCTCTCCACGTCAGTGTGGGTTTCCTCCAGGTGCTCCCACAGTCCAAAGCTGTGCAGGTTAGGTGGATTGGCCGTGCTAAATTACCCAAAGTGTCCAGGGATGTGCAGGCCAGGTGCATTAGCCTTGGGAAATGTTGGGTAAAAGGGATAGGGTATGGGTGTGGGTATGTTTGGGATGCTCTTCAGAATGTCAGTGTAGACTTGGTGGCTTCCACACTGTTGGATTCTATTCTATCCTATCCTAATTTGTTTTTGCATACACACTATTGCACTTAGAATTGACAGAACAGTGTTTTCTACTTTTAAATTAAAACTAAGCACCTTTACAAATGCCCATCATTGATTAGGCAAGAGGAGAACAAAGTACTTTTAAAATTCAAAACATGCCCAGAAGCATCTGTGGAAGTAGAAACAGCGGAAGATTCAGGTTTCCAATCTGCACCGGTGCTAATGAATGGTTACTGACTTCCAGTTTCTCACCGCACAGAGGTTGCTGCCAGACTGGTGAGCATTTCTCTTGCTTCCTGTTTCAATAAGAGCTAAAATAATCACTTCTGCAACCTGCAGCCTCCTTCTTTCCTCCCTGTCACACCATCTCCTCCCTGGCTCTGTGAGGCAGCTACCATGTCATCCCTCTTCACCTCATTGGATGATTCTCTCCAGTACTCACAGCTGATAGACTCACCAGTGAAGCAATCAGCAATAAAAGTAGCTAAGAATTAGCTGATGATTAGAGGAGCATGAGTGAGCCAGACTGTCTGATTGGAGAAGCAGCTCGGTCCTAAGTTCTGTCTGTCTATGGAGTGTAGTGGACTGAAGGAAGAGGTGGTGACAACTTTGCTCTGATTTATCACCCTGTGGGGCTTTTGAGATGAATTCACCTGCTGCACAGTGCTGTATGTCATTCACTTCAGGAGGTGGCCATGTAAGGAACATGATCAAGCCTGAACCACCCTGAAGTATCAGGCACTGATGACTAGCACCCTCTTCTGGGCTCTAAGTGCATCACAGGTTAGTTGACAAGTGGTCTTTGCTTTCATGAAGAGTCAAGATTAGAGTGGTGCTGGAAAAGCACAGCAAGTCAGGCAGCATCTGAGAAGCAGGAAAATCAACGTTTTGGTTAAAAGCCCTTCATCAGGAATGAGGCTGCGAGCGTCG